>NC_048448.1:905000-1013121 GCF_004353265.1 Vitis riparia | reverse complement strand
TTACAAAGATTAAAAGACTGGAGACAAGCAAGTTTGGAGATTTTCAAAGGAGTACATTAACTATATCCATGTATTGCATAATTACTTGTCTATTTTTGTTTTCGGTTTTTTATAGACTTTTATGAATATAATAAAAACATTCTTTTAAGAGTCTAATATTGTACTAAACTAAGGCAATCATGGTTTATAATTAGGAATAATACTTTTATAATAGTTTAAGGTAGTATCCAAATAATTCATCATTTGTTCATACTTCTTCATAATTTAATATTGCACTTAGTTGAGTCAATAATTAACGAGAAGTAAGTCCCTCTTAAAAATATTTTATCTAGATCAAATTCAAAGTAAAAGTATACTTAGGTTTCATTTAGTCGTAAGTTAATTCATACATTTATTCAATGATTCAAATTAAATTACATACATCATGACTCAAATTTAGAACTCACTATAATTTCGATTTGGTAACTTAGCATTTTTCGATTTGGTACCTTTTAAACTAACAGTCAAGGATGATAAGGCTCAATAACCAATATCGTTTATTTAAGTTGGTTAAGAGGATGCTTATGCTTCTTGTTGAAATTAATTGTTAGTTTAGTATCTATTTATTTAAATTAATTAATTATTAATCATAACTATTAGAGTCTTGTCCAAATTAATTCTAAGGAAGAAGTGAGATACTACTTGTTTACATTAATTGTTAATGTTAAAAATTGATAAGACTGATTATTAAGGAGGAGGCTCAATTCGTAAGGAGGAGATCCATTCAAAATCCTCATATATAAACCTATCTAGAACTTAGCAACGAAGGCAAACTTAAATTAATGTTAATCATGTCTCCCTTGTTTGTACCTAGGAGTAACACTTAAGCATAATAGTGTTTAGGAGGCTTTTAATGTTAATCAAGCCTTTGTTAGTTATGACTAGAAGTAAGATTAGGAAATCATTAAATCTTGCAACAAAATTAATACCCCATTTGTTCATAATTAAAGAGCGGGCATATTATAAGGAATTTAACATCATATAATAAAATTATATCTCCATTAATAAACAAGACCCTTGTGATAGACTTTTGGTTTCCAATTGAGTCCCACCCAGGATTCAAAGAATTCAATAAGATGGCATTGTCAATTAATTAATATGAATTATGGATGGAGATGGGTTAGTAATCTTAAAACATGATGTCATTACCATCTTTTGTAACAGTAAAAAGCGTCAATTCATTCAAACTCAAACGTCCAAGAGGAGAGTGGCGGTGGTCAATACATACATGTACTAGTGGATATTTAAATTAATTCTTAAGCTTAATGATTGAGGAGACGGATGGTCATAAAAATAGAATTTTTCTCATAATTCATTTCCCAATTAGAGAGAAACTTGCCTCATAACTTTGTCATAATTCATTTCTCAATTAGAGGAAAACTTATTTTATATATTTTTATGATTAAATAAAAATGGATAAGTTATTAATAATCTAATCAAATAACTAATTGATGTTTGGTAAGATTAAGTTAATACTCTTTGCATGGTTAGACATCAGATGTCACAATGGGATTCAACAATATCCCATAATGCACATAGCATGCACTTGTTCATACGCCTGGGGGCCATATGTCAAACCCTTTCTCATAAATAAAATGAGAAATTTTTTGTTATATAAATACATTTTGCTCATTTCTTTTGCCCTCCATAAAATAAAGAATTAGATAATTGCCCCCCTCAAGCCATTTGCTGGCTCCACTATTGACGATCAAGGGTCTTTTCTCATTTCGCGGCTTATAAGGAAGCCTAATAAACTCGAAATTAAACGTAAATCTAAGTCTTATTTTATTATAATTTAAATTAGATTTTGCAGTTATTTTTAACCGTTTATATTCTTTTTATTATTATTTTTCCACCATTGACGCACATATCTTAGATTCTCAATCACGTTACTGCTTCTTTTATAATCCATCTTTTCCTTCCTTCTAGCACGGATCCGAACATACAGAATTGATGCATGAAGTATTTTATTTTGATAGGTACGAATCACAAGGGGAAGAAACAGTTCTTTTCCTATATATAAAGTGGCACTATCTTCATGAAGCAACACCCAAGAGTTCTAAAACTCTCTTCCGCACACTTCTGTTTAATTTTCTCCATTATCATCATTTCTCTCGATTTTCAACTGATAAGATCATGTACTAGTCCCTTTGGCTTTGTGTTGTGAGTTTGTTTATAGCAAGCATAACTCATTGGGTTTACAAATGGAGGAATCCTAAATGCAATGGCAAACTCCCTCCAGGTTCAATGGGATTCCCACTTATTGGGGAGACCATCTAGTTTTTCATTCCAAGCAAGTCCTCAGACATTTCGGATTTCATCAAGAAGAGGATGAAAAAGTAAGCAAATATACAAATTATACAATACATTTATAGAAGGTAGTTGTGGGGCCTTATCCCATGTGTCCACCCACGAATACTTCCACACGTCTGTCCACGTGGCATTGTCCCAGTTAGGCCACATGTCACTTCTTTCATCACTGCTAAGACGACCTTCAAGGCATCTGGAGACATCTTGTTCAGACCATTTGCGCTGTTGAGCAGCTCGTATCTTCCTGATAGCCTCAAATCTTCTCTGATATGCGAGACCCTAGTTAGCTGACACCGGATTGATTGATGGGATTCTTCCCATCCTCATGTCTACTTCAGTAGACAGACACGTCAAGTCTTAGGTCATCAGCAAGACTGAAAGGATGGCAAGTTGTGTCATGGCGCGCTGTCTGACACAACCCCCAGCCACCTTGTAGAGGTAATGATCGTCTTGTCACTAATGCGCAATCATCACCATAAAAGCCAACTCAGCACTACTGAGTTCTTCTCCAAGTCTGACTTAGGCTTTGGAGGGTGTGTCCGGACAACTCATCCGGACATCTTTGTGCAGGGAGACAGAAAACCCAGATTCTGGTACCGGGGCGGGAACCTTCATTGCCACATCTAATGGAGGAATTCATCCTCAGTTGACCAGGTATCAACATTGGCGACGTCTGTGGGAACGAAATACAAATGACAACACATTCCAGAAGTCGATTGTCGGCCATGGGTAGCGAAGACTACTTCAACCGGCGCGAGAGTATGGAAAGATGCAAGCCCTACTCCATGAGACAAGAAGACTCAGGGAAGAGAACAAAGTGTTGCGTATTCAGGTGTCCTCATCAGGCCCTTCTCATAGCCACCGACCTAGGAATGAGCAAACGAATTCCAGGCAAAATGAGGAGGCGACATATCCTAGGAATGCGAAGTTCCCCTATAACAAACAAGGAACGCAACCTGAGCAAAGATACCCCTACCAACCTATCATGCACTGTAGGATGAAAACTCTGACTCCACTCGCGTCTCAATAAAAAGGAGGCGCGATAGAAAGCCCCAACTATCGGACATATTCCTCAAATTTAGTTGGAGGAATATTCCCTAACTAAAAAACTATACTAAAAATAAATCATATTAAAAATTGTTATAAGTATGTGTAAAAATTATTAAATATGATCATTTATCATGTCAAAATTTTTAAATATCCATGTAAACTTTGAAATTATTAGAAAAATATTTATTATTCTAATTATGATTGTAAGATTATTAAAAATTTATAACTTTAGAACTTTTTTACTTTGAATTCTTTGTCCCCATTTTTTTTCTTTACTTTTATATCATAATGTTGGATTTGGCTAACAGAGAAAGGAATTCATCCATAAGAGTTTATGCTTGCCTTAAACACACAATTACATCCGGAAATCTTATTTTCTTCAAACATTCTTGTTTCAAAATATATATAAAAAGTGTTATCTTATCATATTTGTCTTTATTATTACAATTTATATATACTTTTATCTAATATTCAGAACTTATAAAATGATTTCTATTGACAATATCATAACCAGAAGTTACACAGATAATTTCTAATTATGTTGTGTAAATAGAAGTTATACAAAATAAAATTAACAATTAATAATTTTCTAGTAAGAAGCTGTATAGATATCTTCTAATTCTATTGTATAATTGAAAGTTATATAGAACAAAATTATTATTAATTTTGTACAATTTTATAACCAAATTATACAAAGAAGATTTCATAGCCTCAAGCTATGCAAATTTTTTATTTTATTATAATAAAATTACTCATAGCTAGGAGTTATGACAAATGATCCTTTCATTTTTATTATTTAGTTAATATTCTCTAATCATTATGTTTTTTCTTTGAGCATGTTTTTAATAATATTGTCTAATTATTAAATCATTTAATAGATTATATTTTTATCATAACCAAGTATAAAAATATAAAGAAAGACCTATTAAAAAATTATAATAATTATTTTCATATTTTTAATAAGCAATTAAATGAAATTTGAACACAAGATAATTAAAATTAATTTACTTATTAAAGTTTTTTATGGATGTATTAAAAAATATAGAATATATAAATATTTTAGGCAGACAAACTTGTTTTAAAGACCTAACCATTTTTCATGTGAAAGAAATGAATTTGAGTCCCAACCTTCCTCTTTACTTTCTAAGAAGTAATTATTGCGTTTTTTTTTTTTTTTTTGGTGAAATCAATTTTCCTCTTCTTTTTTCATATCAGTTGGGCCTGAGATCTTAATATTTCCCCTAAGTTTTATCGAAAATTGGTGAAATTTTAATCTATAACTCATACTCAAAATGGTTCAACCTAAATATCTTATCAAACATCTCCAAATGAATGTTTGACCGTTACTTTTAAGAATGAAAATACCTCTTTCTTCTTGAAGTCACGTTGTACTCCATATTAGGGTCTTAATTTGTTTTTAGCCTTTCCTTACCATGAATACTCATCTTTATAGCTTGTACTTGATCAATAACAAAAAATTTCTCACTCATGAGTTTTTGGTTGGATTGTTTATATTGTCATTGCTCTTCCTCAAAGAATTAAGATAGGTCCTTAAAGACGTCTTGAGATTTATATTGGCCTCATTGTCCATGTCTCTATTACATCTTATTGGTAATGTTTTTATGGTTCACTTTGTAGATTACATGTTGATGAAACAATTTTTCTACCATTAGAGAAAAGAACACCAATTCTTAAAAGTTGGTGAGAGAACTTACTTGAAATCTATCAAATTTATCTTATTTTGATCATCTTACATATCAATATGAACTAAAAGTTCAAAAGACTACTCATTTAAAAAGATTTATACATCAATTATTAAATGCATTCATTGATGGAAAGACATTGACAAAGTCACATACCTGGACCGTAAAAAGTCCAACTCACATTAATGTCATAACAAATGAATTCAAAACATGTTTGAAGTGTGATAAAATTATTAACTTGAAAGATACACTTTCTTAAAAGAGAAAGACATGAAGCAAGGCATATATGAAAAGACATTCTTGAAGAGACTAGTTATGAAAGGGTCAACAAAAATGTCTAATCGGTCCCAAGTGGATGAATTATGGATGAATTCGAAATTAAAAAGGATAGTGCAAAATTTAAAAAAAAAATATGCAGCATAGATAGAGTTAGATTCGTTAATAAAATGAGAAATATTTTGACATGTAATCCAAACATTAAAAGACGTTAAGCTTGTCAAATACAAATAGGTGTTTGTAAAAAATATAATAAGAAAAATATTAATATCATAAGACATAAAACTCGACTCATGGTTCAAAGTTTTTCACGAAGACATGGTATTGATTCCAAGAAAATATACTCTCCTGTTATGGACATAATTATATTAATTAGATAGTTGATCAATTTGATGGCCTTAGAAGGAAGGGATCTGCATGTCATGGATGCCAATAGGTTTATATATTATTATAGTATCATATAAGCATGTTCTACAATTTATTTATTATTATTCCAATATTTTAAAGAAGAGATTTGTAAAGATCATTTTCTATTCTTTGAATTAAAATTAGGTGAGATGTAAGATATTTTTACAAATTCTAATTTAAGTATTTCTATACAGTAAATATAACTCAAACCTTTTTTTTTTTTTTTTTTTTGCAAAAATTGGTTTTAAAATGTGTTTGCTCAAATATGCCAGGTTGCAGATGCCTTTACTAAAAAGGTGAAGGCAACAATGATACAAAATTTTGAGTAATGACAAAGCTTTGACATTCATTAGCAGTGAGAGTGGATTAGTATAACCAAATTCTGATTTATTGCGACGCCATAGTCTCAAATTGGAGAAAAATATTTGAATTGGAAATGGATGGAAAAGCTAAGATATAGGCATCCTTGAATAGGAAATAAGAAATATAATTCTAACTAATATTTTATTCATAAATATTATTTATAAAAGAAATTTAAACAGGGATCAAGGAACTAAAAAATCCCAATTACATTTAATTAATTCACTCTTTTATTCATGATTAAGGAAAAATCAACAAGAGAAAGGCCATCCTCATATGAGGTCTAGCAAGATTCATACAATATGTATATATATATATATCAATACTATTAATTTAACACGGTAACATTTATTTAAAGGTTTCAAGAGAACCTTGTATATGCATCACCTTATGACTTTGACATATATGTCAAAGTACTACATCAAACTTATACTTGAATCCCATTTATACTTGTTCTCAACATCCATGCTTTTTCGAAATGTTGATGTGGAAACCATTTTCAAATATCAAACCGGGAGACCGAGCTATCTTTCCTCCTTTGATCTTTGTCAACCTTTCCAATTAGAGATTTTGAGTCATCAATTTTATACTATATTCATGTCATGTATGGGGCATACACGTCAAATTAAAATGATGATATTACCTATAATTAGTGACCAAGACATGGAGAAAGGTTGCCATTAAAACCTTGGTGAACTCTGCTCCTGCGCATGATCTTGAGCTACATCCGAATGGCATGAAATTCTTTGCCCTAACACCAGCTCTGATATCCTTTGTACAAAATAAAATAAAAGTTATCATTGTCATATTTTAGATATTGTCTAATTCTATCAAGTTAATTTTTATAGATCGAAAAACACACACTTCATTTCTAAGTAATTTAAGCTAAGGTGGCATTTTGATACTTTTTCTCTCTTTTTTTTTTTTACAAATAAAAAATAGTGAGATGGTAGAGACTTACATTATATATATATATATTTTTAAAACTATTTAAAACCTAGGTCAAACTTTAAAAAATTTGTTAGCAGTTGCTAAAAATATAAGGTAAGTTTCTTCTTTTCACTCTCTTTTTTCTTTTATTTTTTTAATAAAAATTCTTATATTTTATATAGATGATATACTACTACTTTTTTATTTTTGAAAATCAGAATGAAAATATGATATTTTTGCTTTAAAAAAATGGTAATAAATACCTTCCATCGCCATGGATTGAAAGTAAGGGGATCAGCAAAAGTATTAGGGTCTAGTTGAAGAGCTGCAGGATAAAGCAGGATTATCCAGCCTGCTGGAATTGTATATCCTGTAGATATTGTAAGATCCATTTAGCATAAATGAATGTTACGTAAAAATCATATAGTATACAACTTTAAATCCATAAGAATTCAGTTTTTATACTTACCATTTACTTGAATGTCTTTTATTGCCCTTCTCAAAATCCCTGGAACAATATTTGCTAATCGAAGAGTTTCATTGATAACCTACATTTTCATTTGGTCAAATAGTTTGCACAAATTAATTTATGTCGGCATATGTATATGCATGTATACTTAAAATAACAACCTACTTGATGAGTAAAAGTCATTGATTTATATTCCTTCCATGAAATTCCAGAATTTGGATTTTCCTTATTTTTGAGGATTGCCTCATGCTCCTCCTGCAACATAATCAAATAAGGTTTTGAGTCCAGTAGGGTTATGTATGAAAAATGATAATAGAATATAACTGAGACTAAATCTGATTTCAAGGTTGTTAAATAATTATCACTTACAATTAGCTCTTGCATTGCCAAAGGATGTTCAGTGAGGAACTTCAGAGCTAACGTTGTGGCAGTGGAAATTGTCTCAAAACTAGCAAGTAAAATCCCAAACACAAAGATAACGATATAGTCATCTGATAAGAACTTTTCTTTCTTTGCATCATCAACCAACTTATCAAGAAGATCTCCTTTATAACTTTCTAACGTAACTTTTCTCTCTTTCAGTAGATAACGGATCAACCTTTTTGCCTCCTTTTGATTCTAAAGTTTAATTTATATAAAATTAATCAAATGAAATATATATATATATATACACATAATTGTAACTCTAAAAGTTTTAGAGATGAAAAAGAGTCTTAGAATTACCTTTAGACACTCATGGAAAGAAGTACCCGGGATATTCAAAGGAAATGAAAAAAGAGCTTGTAAGATATTGGCAAATTTTTCACTAAAATGTGCTCCCATCTTCTTAAAGTCATCACTAAGTACCTCCATCCCAGTCAAATCAAATACCATCTGTAAAAGCCATCAAATCTAGTAAATGTTAAGAGAATAATTCAACTTTTTTTATCATAAAATTTATAATTATTGATCATTTTTGCTTAAGGTTTGTGTCAATTATCACATAATCTTGCTAGCTATTTTTTTTCATTATTTTCATTATGTTAGCATTTTTTTCTTAATAAGGTGAATAAGGTGAGAGGGGACAAAAGTGCAGAAATATCATAGTCACTAACTTGGATATATTTAACAAAAAGGAAGATCAGACCAGTGGTTGAAAGGTTGATATTACCGACGAAAGGCATGCTTTGATTTCAAAGGCAGGCAACTTGGACCAATCATGCAGCCTTGTACGTATCAGATCTTCAGCCTTGGAAAGAAGTTTGTCCTTCAGGACCTCCGTACCCAAATAAGCCAAGATCAAGTTCCTAGCATACTTGTGAACATAACCAGTCGCAGCATTAGATGAAGGATCCAGACCCACAAGCTTTGCAAAGGAGTCCAAGTACCATAACTCCACCAACTTCCCTTCTTGTTGGAATATATAGTAGTTGAAGTCTGGGTCCGATGACACCACCACCGGTCGTCCTACCAAGTTTGTACAGAACAATGGACCGTATCTAAAAGGCATAAAACAAAGAAAGAAATAATAAATTTTGTTGATATATAACAAGTACTAGTAGTATAGTACTATAGATTAGAAGTAAAAACAAATAAGTGTTAATTGTACGATTTGTATACTTGCTTACTTTTTCATCCTCTTCTTGATGAAGTTCGGAACGTCCAAGGACTTGCTTGGGATGAAAAACTGGATGGTCTCTCCAATGAGTGGCAATCCCATGGAACCCGGAGGGAGTTTGCCATTACATTTGGGATTCCTCCATTTGTAAACCCAGTGAGTTATGCCGGCTATAAACAAGGTTACAACACCGAGCCAAACAGACCCGTACATGATGTTTAGAGGGAAATTCAGAGAAGATGAGGATGATGATAACTCTTGGGTGTCACTTTATATGGGAGTGGAGGCTGGTGGAATTGTTACCAAGGACTAAGGAGTATTAATTGTTTCTCTACCTTCTGCTTAAAATATCACTAAGCCAGGTAGAAGAAAACTCAAGTATTTTTCCTTTCTTTTTTTTATTCTTTTTTTTATAAAACACATTATAGCAGTATAAAACTTATTTGATTACATTTTCAAAACTGACTCTTAAAATCGATTTTGTATTATTTTTGCGAACAAAACTGTATTTAAATTATTTAAAAATAAATTTTCAAAAAATTAGCTTTAGAAAAATATTTTTGAAGTTGGAAGACTCCTTTGTCTTCATTTTTACAAGTCCATCGACAACCATTATTATAATAATAAGAAGTTTTAAGTTATATATTGAGGGTATTTGTTTTTTTAACTTTTTACTTAAAGCAATTTGCTTTCAAACTTTAAATATATAGTTTATTTTTTTATTTTTCATGATTTATTATAAATTTTTTACTAAATAAAAATCAAAATATTTTATTTTTTCTAAATGCAAAAGTAATATATTAGTTTTTTTTTTTACTTTTTAATACTTAATAGAAATAAAATATTACAAAAACAAATAATTGAATACTTAACACTATTAAATATTATTTAGTTTTAAGTTCTATTTCAAATTAAGTGAAAAAAAAAATATCAAGTTAATTCTCTCCAATTAGCTACCGACATGAAATTATTAATATAAAAGAAGTGGAAAATCCAAGAGGGTGTTTGATTATATCTTGTTTATAAACTAGTAAAAATATCAGTAAAACTAGTCTTTTTAGACTATAAATATTTGGTTAATAAGGGTGAAATAATCTCCAAATAAAAAATCTAACTCTTCTCATGTTTTTCTAGACAAATAACTCATTTTTAACATAAATGTCATTTTTTATTTCAAGTATTTATACATAAGTTTTAAAAGAAATTATTATTTTCACAAGAAAATAATAAGGGCATTTTTATCCAAATTGTGTCAAAAAATAGTGTAAGATTAAATTTCAAAAATTAGGTTTTGAGATACCCTTTTAATCAAATAACTATTTAGTCTATTACAACCTACTACTTTTAAACTAATGAAAACTAGTACTACAAGTACAAACAATTGCTTATTATTATCATCATCATTATTATTATTATTATTATTATTAAATTAAGGATAAAAATATCGATTTTTATAGATATATAAATAACTTAAATTTACGGATATATAAAAAAAATATCGATAGATATTCTCGACATAAAATATCAATGGTGATGCAGAAATTGGTTAAAACTCATGAAATATTTGAAAATAAATTTTAAAAATCACATAAGAAGTAATAATAAATATATATTTTAAGATTGTTTTGTTATGCATATTTTATATAAATTTATCTAATTTGAATGTATTATATATATATATATATATATGTCTACTACATTTTTAAACCTTGCTACTACCACTACTGTTACTATTATTAGACTACTACTATTAGCAACTACTACTATTAAGCATCTATATCTACTACTACTATTCTTACTATTATTATTATTAAATAACTAGTACTACTACTATTATTATTATTGAACCACCACTACCAGTATCATTATTATTATTAAACAACCACTTCTACTACTATTATTATCTACTTTTTCTTCATTGTTGAGTTCCTAATAGTAAACATCATTAATTAAAGCAAAAGGTCAAAATCAATTTTTAAACAAATTAAAATCATATTTTATGGTTGTCGTTTTTTAACACATAAAAATCGGGAAAAGAAAAAAAAAATGAAATGAGATTGTTTTCACATGAGAAAATTAGTTTAGTGAATTTTATATAAAAAAATGGAAAAAGAAGAAAATGAAATACATCTAAATTGAATCTTTTTTATTCAAAATATTATTTTTGGAACAAATTCAAGATGGAGAAGCAATATGACGACTCTTAGCTTGCTTCTTTGGAAGAGAACATGAATTTGAATCAAGAAAAGGGGATGGATTGACTCATGCTCGATGTACCATTTTTCAACATTGACATACCATTTTTCAATCTCATATCATACTTAACTAAGGTTGGTTCCATATTTATTATTTGTGATATCATTTGAATGAAAACTAACCGTATTGGTTGGGAATATGACACTTCTTTTATCGGATGAACTTCAAATATACTTTGATGATACATTATTTATAATGTAAACGATATTTACTGTTTGGGCATTGAATTTATCATC
Organism: Vitis riparia; assembly: GCF_004353265.1. NCBI lineage: Eukaryota > Viridiplantae > Streptophyta > Magnoliopsida > Vitales > Vitaceae > Vitis > Vitis riparia. Next base: position 1,001,487 of record NC_048448.1, on the reverse strand, counting down.
TCATACTCTGTATTATCCTGTTGAGAATGGTCCATCCAATTAATGACAACAAGGGGCTTTAAAGGCTAATGTTTGGCTCATGGCAAACTATTTTTAAGAAGTGTTTGATTCTTTATATATTTTTTAAAACATACTCAAACAAATACCAAACTTTTATTTAGAATAATATTTTGTTTTTTGATTTAATTATAGGGTAAGTTGAACTTAAAGTTAAACCGAACCCGCATTAGTTATGAAATAAATTGTGTGAACATAAAACTATATATATATATATATATATATTTGTTACAATATTAAACATTTTTTTAAATCATAAGCTTTTTAATAAAATTATCCAGCTTTGAAATAGTAAATTTCCATAAAATAAAATAAAAAAGAAAAATAAAAATAAAAATAAGAATCTCATATTTTGGTAGGCACCAACATGAAAAGTTGGAACTCCTTGTCTTTTTCAACTTAGAAAAAGCAAGAGAGTGTTTCATCGTGTGATTTAAAAATAGTTTTATGTTTTAAAAAATGGAAAACTTTTTTCAAAATTTTTAACATTGTTTGATAGTTGTTCTTTAAAAACAATTTTTAAAAATAAAGTGAAATAAAGAACAATTTTTAGATAATAAGTAAGAATTGTTTTCAGCGATTTTAAAAATAAAAGGATAATATGTAATTTGACCATGTATTTTCAAACTTGCTTTTAAAAATTGTTTTTAAATTAAAGAATAAAATACTTTTAATTTTAAATTTTTTATAATTATTTTAAAATTTAAATTTTTATAATTATTTTTAATTTTAATAATATAAAATAATATATTTATGACATTAGTTCAATCACTGGTTTATTTAATGAACTGTGAACTAATAACTTTTTCGGTTCAATAATCAGTTTGATTCTAAAAACATTTATGCTAACTACAATTAATGGAGGTATACATTTCATACAAAGAAAAATTAAAACCATATTTATAAACTGTTCTTGAATATATATTTTTATTATTTAGAATAAAAAATAAAATTTTAACTTAAAAAATAATTTTTTGAGAATTCATTCTGAAATAGGTTAATTTTTTAAAATAAATGTAACTCAGTTATTTTTTATGGAATTTAAAATATGAAGACTATATGTGATTTTTATAATATAAATAAAGGGAGAATTACCCATTAGGGTAGGAAATAATTACTAGGAAGACTCACTCATCTTAAGGACAATTTTACCCTGAAGATGTTTTCTATATTATTTATAAATAAATTTGAGATTGTCAATGATGTGGGACTCATACATGGTGATAAGTACATGTAATCAATAGTACATTCCTCAGGTCCAAAAAAATTGTTGTTCACTTTTGATTAAAAATTTGCTATTTTTTTTAATTGATATTTTTTATAGACGCTTATAAAAAAATTCAATATTTCATAAATAAAAACCATATCTTAAAGTTATTATATCATTTTATATATGGAACATACAATTAAAACTTTGTTATCATAATAGAATGAATAATTATTTTTTACGAGTACTCATCAATTGAATAATATATAAATATTAAATTGACTAACACATAACTATTAAATGAAATAACTCACAATTATTCATTGGGTAATATATCATGTGAAAAAATTAAACAAAAATAAATCAAATTATGTTGTAATATATTGTAATGATAGTATATTTGTATTATAAGTATAATGAATTTATGGCGTACCTATATTTCATTACAAAAGTAATAATTCTAAAAATGTTTATTCATACCCTATTGGTATTAACACTTTGTATCAATGTATTAACAACATTCATCCAGTGCATTAAATTATTTAATAACTTTTGTATATATAAAAAAACTACAAGTCTCGTGAATTCAAATTAGTATTTCATTTGGTTTCAAAAATTATTTATGATATAAGTATGTGGTGAAATATGGTATGAACATACAAAATTATCATTTTTATAAAAAATTTCAAGATTTTCCTAATTATGTTTTATTGTAATGTAAATATATTTATATTGTAATTATAACATATTTTTGTTGTACCTATAATTATATATGAAAATTAAGAAAAAAAACACTATGCAAAGGAAAAAAATCATGTAAATTTTGAAAAATTATTTTAATACAAAACATAATTTATCAATTTAAAATTAATATATATATATATATATATGAAAAAATCATCATTTTTATTATATAATATAAAATTTATTTTTTTCTTAATAAAATTAAAAATTAGAATAAAAATAAAAAATGTAAAAAAAAACAATAAATGGTATATTGAAAATATTTATTTTGAAGTATTTTTGTTTTAAATAGTAAATTTAAATAACAAATTATACTATCATTATATATAATAATTGTAAGGGTTAAACCCGATTTAAAATTTGAATGTCACTAATTACAATAAATATGGGGTCCACACACCATAAATGTCTTGACAAATCAAGTGCTTTAAATGCTTTGAATTTTAAAAGTTTTAGTTGAAAGGTAGTTTTGGTATTTAAGCCTATTAAAGTCCTCCCCAAGAATTATTAGAAGAGACCATCATTTGCAGTAATTATTCCACCACAGCCCACCTTAATGGGTAATTCTCCCATAAATAAATATGAGAATTAATCAAGAAAATTGGTTTTTTTTCATATTCATGTTATTATATAGATTTTTATTTATAAAAATAATTAAAAATTATTTTTAATAATTATTCTCAAAACAATTGATTTTTAATTATCATTTTTTAAAACATTCCAAAAAATCTTTCTAACTTCACAATTTGTTAAACGGTTCATTCAAGAAAAGAGAGGTCAAAGATATGATAAACATATCTGCCCCAAGATCCACTTTAAAAGTATGACGGTTATTTCACACCTCAAATATGAAGGTTTACGGTGTCACACAAACCATCATCTTGTAATCGAAAGTTACCAAATACTATATAGTAAATTCTTGTTTAGAGTTGTAGAACAAAATTCTATAATCTTCATATTTCAACTTTAAAACTAATATAAAACCAAAATATTATTGTCCAAATAACTATCCAAAAATAAAAATTTATACCAAAAGTCCTAATAATATCAAATTCCCAACCTATCAATCACTTTTTGCCCAAACTACAAGTACTTAAAAAATTATCAATAAGAATGAGCTCAAAATCCAATAAAGAATATTAACATAATTAGATGGATTAAACATTTTCAATTATGATTACAAATAAGAGATCAAATGTATAATTTTTTTCATACAAACTTTTGAGTTCAAACATGTTAATACATCCAAAACTTTTCAACCAAATATTTTCATATCTATGTCAAAACAATTTTATATCAAATGCATTCAAAATATTTTTACTTTGATTATCAAATAACAAATTTGAGACTTTACAAATGAGTGGTTAGTCTCAAATTTATCCCTTTTAAGATGGATAAAACCAAACACTAATAATATTTAACTAAATTCCTAAAGGTTAAAGTTTAAAGTAATCACATTTTTCACAAAGAAATATAAAGGTAGTTTATTATATCCCATTGATAAGACTGGAAAAGTCAATTATTATATTATATTAATTAGGCTTAAAAGGTCAACTATTATATTTCGTTGATAATAATCGAAAAGTCTTATTATATTATGTTGATTAGGATAAAAAAAAAAAAAAATCAACCATTATATTCAGTCAATTAGGGTCAAACAAATTAGAATTAAACACTTTATTTTATTTATTTAAACTTATAAAAACATAATATTTTTCTATTATAAACAAAAAAAATATTCTAACATATTTTTAATGCAAATAAATATATTTGATACATAAATAAAAACAAAAATAACATTTTACATATTTCAAAATAACATATACAAAGAAAATTACTTTTTTTTAGGACAATTGTGTTTTTGACCCAGGACCCAAAAATTAAGTTTTGTTCCATATAAGTTGTTTAATTGATGAGGAGGATATAAAATATGAAAAGACCAATATACCCTTCAAGACTATTTTCTGCCACAATATTTGACAAACTTTTTTATATTAAATGTTTTTTTAATAATTATTCTAAAACTTTATTATTTTTAGAAAACCAATTTTTAAAAAATAAATTTGACATATTTTTAATTATTTTTTATATACACAATTTTAAAAATATATACTTTCCAATATGTTTGATTTTTAAATAATAACAATAATATTTTATTTTTATTTTTTTGGAAAATGGTGTATTTTTTTTTTCCAACTCACTAAATTATATTAAATTTTATTGAGGTTTACAAAATGAATAAAACTTAAATTAATATTTTATACTTTTTTTTCATAGTCAATAAATGTTATTTTCAAAAAGATAAAAAATTCATATCCTTCTTTTCAATTTTCACACTTCTTCTAGGTTTTGGACTTAAATGGTGAACTTACATGGACCAAAACTTAATTTTTGGACTTAAATGATTTCTTTTATTCTATTCTATGTATTATTAATTTAATTATTTAAATATACCCATTTGAATATTCTAGTTTAGAATTAAATAAATAAACCATAATTCGTTCAAATGTTTTTTATTTTTTAAAACTAATTAATGAATATAAAATATAATTAAAATTTTACTTAAAAAATCTAAATATAAAATGGTTTCTAAATGGAGAATACAAGAAAAATCTTATTTATATTGGAGGACTTTTAATGTGAAAAAACTTCTATACCTTATTAAATTTATTTAATTAATTTATTATTTTACTGATAAAAATTATTTTTGGTGGAATGAACACTCCACTCAATAAAAGAAAAGTGAAAGATATAATATTCAAATGATTTAAATATCTTATTGTATAAATAAAATATTGGGAAAAGTAGAATTTAATTCACTAATATGAAAATATATGAAGAAAAAAAACCTCAAATTTTTTAAATTAGTATTATTTTCATCTATATAAAAATAATTTGCAATACATACAATTTTTTAATGAATTATTCAATTATTCTCAAAAATGTTCTTTTACCTTCCATGTCATTTAAATCAATTGACAAATAAACTTCTTCATGTAGATGTTTATCTTTTTTTTAGATATTTTATTTTTATTATTATTATTTTATTATTTGAGATTTTTTTTTTTCTCTAGAAACTTTATAAAGTAAGAATTTGAAAAAAAAAATTAATATAATATTAATAAGTTAAAAACGAATTCATATTCTTGATAATAAATAAACCAATAATACATTTGTATTTATTATATAATATTAATAATTGTTTGATATAATAGAAAACAAAATTGTTATAAAAGTTTTTCAGATATAAAATGTTTTACAATATGGTTGTATTTTAATATATAGTATAAAAATAAATAAATATTATATTAAATAAATTAATCATAATTAAAATAATTATATATTATTAAATTTATTATTTATTATTTAATAAACAACCTTATTACTTTTTGAATTGGTAATTATAATTATATAGAATTTGTTTAACAATATTTCCTCTTAAAATTGTAGAAAATAAAAAAATATTAATCCTATTTAAATAGGAATTTTCTTTGTACAATATTTCTTAAACTTTTAAAAAATTAAAATAAGAATTGGTGTTTGTTTCCAAGAGATAAAAAAAATCTCAAATAATAATAATAATAAAATATCTAAAAGGAAAAGAAATATCTGTATGGAGGACTCTAATTGTTAATAGATTTAAATGACATGACAAGTAAAAGTGTATTTTTGGAAATAATTGCAAGACTCGTTTAAAAGTGTATGTATTTCAAATCATTTTTAAATAGATAAAGATAATACCAATTTAAAATTTTTGGGTTTTTTTTTTTTTATATTTTTAAATTAGCGAATTAAATACTTTTCCCTAAAAAAAATTACAAAAAATAATACCTTTTATGAATTTCATGATAAGTTTTTCTAAGTTATGATTGGTTTTTTTTTTTTTTTTAACAAAATTACCCGGACCAAAACTCTTTCTAGTAAATAAGTTGAGTATTAATTTGGGAAAATTACCCAATAGGGTAAGCGAAAAGAATAATTACTAGGAAGACTCTCTCATCTCAAGGATTGTTAGAAGACAATTTTACCTTTAATATGTTTTTTATATTATTTATAAATAAATTTGAGATTGTCAATGATGTGAGCCCCGATAGGTACAGGTAATCAACTGTACATTTCTCAGGCCTAAAAAAAATTGTTGTTCACTTTTGAACAATCAAGTGATTGTTTAAAATTTGCTATATTTTTTTTCAAAAAAAATTGAGATTTTTTAAAGAACCTTGTAAAAAAAATAATTTTTAATATCTCATAAATTAAAATCATATCCTAATGTTATTATATCGTTTTATATATGGAACATACAATTAAAAACTTTGTTACCATAATAGAAAGAATAATTATTTTTTACAAGCACTCGTCAATTGAATAATATATAAATATTTAATTGACTAACACACACCTATTAAATGGAATAACTAACAATTATCCATTGGGTAATATAGCATGTGAAAAAATTAAACAAAAATAAAGTAAATTGTGTTGTAATATATTGTAATGATAGTGTATTTATATTGTAAGTATAATGCATTTATGTCATACCTATATTTCATTACAAAAGTAATAATTCTAAAAATGTTTATTCATACTCTATTGGTATTAACACATCGCATCAATATATTAACAACATTCATATAGTGCATTAAAATTATTTAATAATTTTTGTGTGTGTGTGTGTGTGTGTATATATATATATATAAACTACGAGTATCGTGAATTCAAATTACTATTTCATTTGGTTTCAGAAAATATTTATGATATAGGTATGTTGTGAAATATGGTATTATGAAACTAAGGTTTAGTTAATCTTGATTTTGATGATAACAAAACAAGGTTTAGAACTAATTATTATATTTCAAGTGTGATTAGGCAAGATGATTTCCAAAATAGTAATCACAAAGACAAATCAAGCCAATGAGAAATCATGAAGAAAAAGTCACTTCAAAGAGAAGTGTTTTTCAAGACCCAAGCTTCATAAAATCTCTTTGTAAGGTTGTTGGTACACTAGGATTTTCATGCATTACATTCTTTACTTATGCACCAAAATCATCCAAGAGTTATTTTGTTTTAAATATTTTAAGAATTGGATGATTTCATATTCCGAACTAAAACCTTGTGTTAAATATTTTTCAAACTTGTTTTAAAAGGTTTTAAATTGAAAAAGTTGGTTGTTGAGCAAAAAAAAAAAAACGGCTCAATCGGTTCAACCGGTTGAGTAACCAGTCTACCGATTGTGCTTGTCCGATCGAGGACCGGTCGAGGGATGACAAAAACTTTCTCTCTCTCCTAGTGGCCTTCTCTTCCTGGTCGAGGTCCGGTCGAGGCAACGGTAACCTGTCAAGCATTAAATGCTAACGGCTAGTCAACCAATCGACCCCTAACTCGACCGGTCGAACCCCCAAACGGTTAGTTTGGCTTTTCTCTTCTATAAAAAGGCTTCAATCTTCATTGTTTAAAAAACTTAATCTTCCTAAACCTTTCTTGAATATATTTGAGCCTTGGAAGAGTGTTTTTTAATGCATCATTGTTCTAAAACTTACATATCTTTAGTGCATCATTCAATCCTAGCTTTCTTATATCATTTAAGCTTAAAGTTTTTATACTAGGATTTTGTGAGATCATTTATTTGTAAATCTTTGAGAGGAAGTTTCTCAAGTATGGGGTATCACTTGAGGGGTTGTTCAAGGGTGGGATATCTCTTAAGAAGTGTAAAGGGTGCTTGGAGCCAAAAGTCTGAGAGGGTGAATTGGAACCATAATCCAATTGTATTGCTTGAAGGCTTGGTTTGGAAACCTTGAATTAGTGGAACCTCAAGCTTGGGATTGAAGCTAGAAAAGAGTAGATGTAGGCTGGATTGCGTTGAACCACTAAAAAATTTTGTGTTTGCGTTCTCTCTTCCCTACTCTTTTAATTTATATGCAATTGTCTTTATATTGCTTATTATATACTTGCATATAATTGTCTCTTACATTCACATAGTTTAAATTTGTAAAAAGAGATCATCACCCTATTCAACCCCCCCGCCTCCCCTCTAAGGTAATTACCATAAGTTGGATTAGCCTAAATTTTCTAACAGGTATGATCATACAAAATTATCGTTTTTATAAAAAATTTCAAAATTTTCTTAATTAGGTTTTATTGTAATGTAAGTGTATTCATACAGTAATTATAACATATTTTTATTGTACCTGTATTTTATAATAAAAGTAATAATCTTGAAGATCACTTTTTATACCTTATTAATATTCAACATATCAAATATATTAACATCATCCACTCGATACATTGAGAAAAAAAATAAAAAATTAAGAAAAAAAAAACAATATGCAAAGGAAAAAAATCATATAAATTTTTTAAAATTATTTTATTATAAAAATAAAAAATGATTAAACAATCTCCATCATTTTCTTATTATTTTTAAATAATCTAAATGAAAAATTAAGCATTTTATCTTCTTTGAATTTAATACAAAAACATAATTTATCAATTTAAAATTAATATATATATATATATATATATATATGAAAAGTCATCATTTTTATTATATAATTATAAAGCTTATTTTTTTCTTAATAAAATTAAAAATTGGAATAAAAATATAAAAAAATGTAAAAAAAATAACAATAAATGATATTTTGAAATATTTTTGTTTTAAATAGTAAATTTAAACGGAGAATTATGTTTTAGGGGTAGATGGACCCCCAAATTAACAAAAGGTCCATGTAACTCTTCAAATTGAGCCCAAGACTCAATGAAAGTATGGAAATTGAGTTGAAGGATATTATCCTTCAGTATTTTCAAAAATGCCCTTTGTTGATTTTGAGAAAAAAATTAATATTTTTTATTTAATTTAATATTTTTAAAATATACTTTTATGTAATTTAATATTTTTTTAAAATACTTTTATTTAATTTAATATTTTTTTAAATACTTTTATTTAATTTAATATTTAAAAAAATTATTTAATTTAATATTTTTAAAAATAGTTTTATTTAATTTAATATTTTTGAAAAAAAAATTTAATTTAATATTTTTGAAAACCACTTTTATTTAATTTAGTATTTTTGAAAAAAAAATTGTTGAAAAAAAATTATTTAACTATTTAAAAAAATTATTTAATTTAATATTTTTTTAAATAGTTTTATTTAATTTAATATTTTTGAAAAAAAATATTTAATTTAATATTTTTGAAAAAAAAAATTAATTTAATATTTTTGAAAACCACTTTTATTTAATTTAGTATTTTTGAAAAAAAATTATTGAAAAAAAATTATTTAACTATTTAAAAAAAATTATTTAATTTAATATTTTTGAAAAAAAAAATTAATTTAATATTTTTGAAAACCACTTTTATTTAATTTAGTATTTTTGAAAAAAAATTATTGAAAAAAAATTATTTAACTATTTAAAAAAATTATTTAATTTAATATTTTTTAAATAGTTTTATTTAATTTAGTATTTTTGAAAAAAAATTATTGAAAAAAATTTATTTAACTTAATTTTATAAAATATTTTATATGTGTTCTTAAAGGGTATATTTGTCTGTTACTATTTCATATCCTTCAACTCAATTTGAAGAGTTATACGGACCTTTTGTTAATTTGGGGTCCCATCTACCCCTAAAACATAATTCTCCCAAATTTAAATAACAAATTGTATATAATTGTAAGGGTTAAACCAAAATTTTGATTTAAAATTTGAATATCAATAATTACAATAAATGTGGGATCCACACACCATAAATGTCTTGACAAATCAAGTGAAGTATTTTAAATGCTTTAAATTTTAAAAGTTTTAGTTGAATGACAGTTTTGATATTTAAGCCTATTAAAGTCCTCCCCAACAATTATTAGAAGAGACCACCCTTCCAGTAATTATTCCAGCCTAGCACACCCTATTTAGGTAATTCTCCTTATTAATTTTAGGTATTTTTGTTAATGAAAAGGAATTTAATTTCACTTATTTAGATATTATGGGAAAACACAAACCAAAGGAAACGCAGTCCCGCACGCCTTATCGACTAGCTTCCGGCATTTCCATTATAACACAAAAGCTCCATGGAGCAGAAAAAGTCAGTGGAGTCAATGGAGGGCATGATCCGATGCTCTGCAAACCATGTTCCTTTGTCACCCATAAGCTTCTTGGAAAGATCCGCGAGTGTGTATAGGGACAGAGTGGCTATTGTATATGGCCGTGTCAAATTCACCTGGAGAGACACCCTTGAAAGATGTACCAGACTTGCTTCTGCTATCACCCACTTGGGGATTTCTCGTGGCGATGTTGTGAGTTCAATTCTCTTCATGACTGTGCTGTGAAGTGGGTATGAGTATGTTTTCTTAGTGGGGGATTCATTTGGTTTGTTTGGTGATTGTTCCCTTTTTTTTTCTGCATATGGGTCTGCAATCGGATGTTTGGATTTTCACTTTTATTTCAATATTTTGGGGGTTTGACTATGGTTTATTCCAATATGGGTGGAGTCCAAAACTCTATGTTTTGAGCTGGTAGAAGGATAGCATATTTGTGGATTGTTGATCCATTAAATAAATGTTGGAATCCCAGAAAAATAATTGACTTTCTTTGCAGTATATTAAACCTTCCATGTATTGCTGTACCTAAGAGTTACTGTGCTTGTTGCCTTACCTCTGACTACTAGAAAGAACAGGAACTTCTTTATAAATTGTAATTAAAAAAAAAAAAGTCCTAAGATTATGAACCCTCCTCGAATGGGATTCTATATGTGGCTTTTTTTGTTTGCGGGATCCGTTGTTGTGTGGGTGAAATATGATACAAGGCAGGGGATAAATGAAGTCAACTGTTTGATAAAATTGATAACACTCCTAGAATCAGGTTACTGAAAAAATCTATTGACGTGAGGGAGTGAGGCATGTGATGCGATAACCCTCTTTAATTGCCTTAGCTTGTGGATAGGCTGGAACCCAGTGGTTTTTTGTGATGTTCATATGTTTATCATGGTTTGCAGATTTCTAATTTCATGTTAATTCTTGATTTTTCCTAATTCTTTTGCCATTTGATATTGTATTTACTTGCCATTTTCCTTTACATAATTGACATATAGTTTGTATTTGTTCTCTATGCTTAGTTGATTGGATTAGAATCATATATCTTTTATGCTGTTCTTAATCAGGTGGCAGGCTTTGCTCTTAAACATTGATGTTGTAATTGGCAAATTGCACAATAGCTTTGTAATCTCAGGGTGTTTTGATAAGTCTGCAGCTCAGATAAGGTCCAAGACCAAGTACTTAACCAGGGCATTGCTAAGAAAAACTTCCATTTTATTATTACTGTAAAGATAACTAAGCAAGCTCCTTGGTTTTTGTAATTTGGTATCAAGACATGTTATGAATGTGTGCTACAATTGTCTTACAGATGAATTAATTTGCTCCAAATGTGGTACATGTCACTGGAATTGCTATAGTTTCTGTTCTTTCCTTTTATACTGACTCACTAAATCCATATTGTCCTATCCTCACAGTAAGTTTTTACATAATTTGAGCAGGTTGCTGCATTGGCCCCAAATATTCCAGCAATGTATGAGCTACATTTTGGGGTTCCAATGGCCGGGGCTGTTCTTTGTACCTTAAATATACGTCATGATTCGGCAATGGTGTCAACATTACTGAAACATTCGGAGGCCAAAATGATTTTTGTAGACTATCAACTTCTTGATACTGCTCAGGAAGCACTAGAAATTCTATCCAAGACAAGAACCAAGCTGCCCCGTCTAGTGTTAATTCCAGAGTGTGATAAACTACAGCCCACTATTAGCAACTCCGGTCCCACTGTTGCTGGAGACTTAGAGTATGAGACTCTTATAGCAATGGGGAAAACTGATTTTGATATTAGATGGCCAAACGATGAATGGGATCCCATTGCACTGAATTACACTTCAGGCACAACATCTCGTCCAAAAGGTGTTATTTATAGCCATAGAGGTGCCCATCTCAATTCCCTGGCTGCTGTTCTCCTTAATGAAATGGGCTCAATGCCTGTCTATTTGTGGACCGTTCCCATGTTTCACTGCAATGGGTGGTGCCTCACTTGGGGTGTGGCAGCCCAGGGGGGCACCAATGTCTGCCTAAGAAATGTGACCGCAAAGGGAATATTTGACAGTATTTCTCAGCACAGGGTTACCCACATGGGTGGTGCACCTACTGTTTTGAACATGATCATTAATGCTCCGGTCGGTGATCAGAGGCCACTTCCAGGCAAGGTGGTTGTGATGACAGGCGGCGCCCCTCCACCTCCACAAGTACTTTTCAACATGAAAGAACTAGGATTTGGGGTATTTCATTCATATGGCTTGACAGAAACCTATGGTCCTGGAACTGTTTGCACTTGGAAACCTGAGTGGGATCTTCTGCCTCCTGACAAGCAAGCAAAGATCAACGCCCGGCAAGGGTTGCATCATCTTGGCATGGAGGAGGTCGACATAAAAGACCCTGTTACTATGAAGAGCGTACCACCTGATGCAAAAACCATAGGTGAGGTTATGTTCAGAGGCAACACTGTGATGAATGGATACTTAAAAGATATCAAAGCAACCGAGGAATCTTTTAAAGGTGGGTGGTTTCGTAGTGGGGACTTGGGGGTGAAACATCCTGATGGCTACATAGAGCTAAAGGATCGTTCAAAGGATATTATCATTTCTGGGGGAGAGAATATAAGCACAATTGAGGTAGAAGCTGTGCTTTTTAGTCACCCAGCAATCCTTGAGGCAGCTGTGGTAGGAAGGCCTGATGACCACTGGGGGGAGACACCATGTGCATTTGTGAAGTTGAAGGAAGGCTGTAATGCAAATGCCAATGAGATTATTAAGTTTTGCCGCAATAAGTTGCCCCATTATATGGCTCCTAAAACCGTTGTTTTTTATGATCTGCCAAAGACTTCCACAGGAAAGACGCAGAAATATATTCTCAAGGAGAAAGCCAAGGCCATGGGGAGCCTTTCAAAAAGGAGCTCCTCTAAAATGTAAATCAACTTTTGATCAGCAGGTAACAGTTTTACCGGATCATCAAATTGTTGGAAGCTATTGAATGGTCAATCATGTGTCTATTGTGTGTCTGTGATTGTGTGCCTCAATAAAGTTTATGAATAAATTGTTCAGAATTGTCAACTGTAATCAAAGACTTCCACAACTTTATGAATAAATTGTTCAGGTTTGTACCGTTGTTTTTTATGATCTGCCAGAGGATTGTCAACTGTCCTCTGTAATCATGCATCTATTATTAGAACTCTTTGTAGTTGTGGGTACCATGACACATTTTTTTCCTCCACTTCTTCCCCATCTTCTGAGAAAATCAATGGGGGGGAAAGATGATTTTTAGGTGTTTTAATGTCCATATCAGTGTAATGGCCTGATATCCTTAAAAGGTTCCCCACTTATTAAAACGAATCCCAATAAGGAGTCCATAGTCCATCCGATGCCAACCTCAAACCGCTTTAGTGATTCATCATTTATGATCTTTTTTGGATGCTTTTTTTTACCACCATCAAATTTAAGGAGCCATGGATGAGAGTGACAATTTTGCCGACCTAAAAAAGAGTGACTTGGGTTGCTTATTTTTGTCCTTAAACCAACTGAATACAGATGATAGGAGACACCTTTTCAATTGTCACTGACATTACTGGGACTTTATGACAGAGTCAGAACACTTTCCCTCGACCATCTTAAATGCCAGAGTCAGCCAAACCGCTGATATCCTGAACACTAGTAACTTTAAAGCCCCCCTAGATTTCTCAGTCCAATCCCCAGTTTTGGACACAGATGGAGAAGCGAATTGCCATTGTTGGTGCTGGAATCAGTGGCTTACTTGCATGCAAATATGCAATGGAGAAGGGCTTCAATCCCATTGTCTTTGAGGCCAGGAGCAGCATAGGAGGGGTTTGGTCTCAAACAATTGAATCCACCAAGCTACAAACTCCAATATCCTACTACTGCTTTTCGGATTTTGCATGGGCGTCGTCTGTGACTGAGACTTTCCCTAACCACAACCAAGTGATGGAGTATCTTAAATCCTATGTCCTTCACTTCAACATCCTCCCTCAGATAAGATTCAGCTCCAGAGTCATCAGTATAGACTATTTCACACCCTGCAGTGAAGATTTTCCTTCTTGGGATCTCTGGGGTGGCACTGGTGAGCCCTTCTCACCTACTGGAAAATGGAACATCACTGTGAAGGTCACCAGGCATCCACTGATGGTGACTCAGGCAAGGACAGAACTTTATATGATGTTTCATTTAATAAGTTATCTTTCTGGGGAAATCAAATTCAAGCTTATCTGAATGGGGGTTTCTACTGATCTGTTTATTTTAGTAGAATTTTTGCTGCATATATTTGTTATTGGTTTATTGCACAATGTGAAGAATGGAGTGTACAAAAATGGTTGAAACAGACACAAACAAGGACACCCCTTTTGTTTTGCACGCTGATTTCAATTGTATCAGGTGTACGAAGTGGATTTTGTTATTCTTTGCATTGGAAAGTACAGTGATCTACCAAACATTCCTGATTTTCCAATCAACAGAGGGCCAGATATCTTTGATGGGAAGGCCATACACTCCATGGATTATGCTGCCATGGGTGGTGATCTAGCCTCTGAATTCATCAAAGAAAAACGAGTCACTGTTGTTGGGCTTCAGAAATCTGCAGTGGATGTTGCTGCAGAAGTGGCTACAAGAAATGGTAGGAACATTTTTATATATCAGGCCTGTTCATTCTTCTGTTTTTTTTTTTTTCTTGTGCGTGATCCTTAAGATGAAGAGTCATGAGATCTGTTCCTATTTTCAGGGGAAGGACACCCCTGCACTTTGCTATTTAGGAGGGTCCACTGGCTGGTTCCTGAGCACTTTAATACAGTATCCTTTCAAAACCTCAATCGCTTCTCTGAGTTGATGGTCCATAGACCCAGTGAAGGATTTTTCCTCTGGCTCTTAGCTTTTCTGCTTTCCCCTTTGGTAAGTTTCTCACTGGCACATTCTCGCTTCTCCCCAAAAACTCAGGTAGTTTCATCTGGGATAAGGCCTAAAACCGATTTCTATCCCATTTTATTGCTCCAACATATATTTGTCAATCATGAAGCACGCAATTGATTCCTGGGATGTGGGTTTCAGTTCTGGATGTTTACAAAATTGGTGGAGATATATCTCAAATGGACATACCCTTTGAAGAAATACAACATGGTCCCAGAATATCCCTTCCTCAAACAGATAGTTTCGTGTATGTCCATGGTTATCCCAGCTAATTTCTACGACAGAGTAAGAGAAGGAAGCCTGATCCTAAAGAAAGCACAGAGCTTCAGCTTCTGCAGAAATGGATTGGTTCTTGATGGCGAAGCTGCAGTACTAGAAACAGACATTGTCATCTTTGCAACTGGATACAAAAGCGACGAAAAGCTCAGCAACATTTTCACTTCAACTTTCTTCAAAAATTGCATTACCGGATCCTCAGCTCCTTTCTACAGGTAATTTCATTAGTCTATATGTCCCATACTCCATTTAATCTAGCTAGAAATGAAAGAACAACGAGTTTTTGGCTTCTACCAAGATCTATATAAATACAACTCAGGTACATATACGCATGGATGTATTGCAGGGAGTGCATTCATCCAAGGATTCCCCAGCTAGCAATACTTGGATACTCAGAAAGCCCATCTGTCTTATACACCATGGAAGTGAAAAGCATGTGGTTGGCACATTTTTTAGCTGGGAATTTCAAGTTACCGCCCGTAAAGGAGATGGAAGACGATGTAATGAAATGGGAAAAATGCAATGAGCGATATGCTGGTGATGGCTACAAGCGATCCTGTGTCAGTGTGTTGCTTCAAATACATGTAAATGATCAGCTGTGCAGGGATATGGGATGCAACCCCAGAAGAGATGGTTTCTGCCTGAGATGTTTGCTGCTTATGGTCCTACGGATTATGCAAATTTAACTTGGCCTGGTTAGCTAATTAGTAATAGGCGGAGGGTGATGTCAAGAGGTGTTAACTAGTAATGGTAAGAGGGTGATCTTGGGAGGAATTTGATGATCCCCTTGGTGTAATTCCTTTTGCATTGCTGAATAATATAGGTCTTGTTTGACTCAATTTCTTAGAAACCAAAAACTCTTTTTTTAAGCTCAATATGAACTTCTATACCTATTCGGCTAATTTTGTTCAAAGAATTTATGTGGAAAGCTGGAAAATACTGTTTTTAATAGAAATTTTATTTTGGTCGGTGAGAAAGTTCTTCCACATTAATAAAACTTTTACGATATCAATATTTTAGAATTTGTTACTTTGGCATCAACTTAAGCTTCCGGTTAAAGTTAAAAACAAGAAGCTATACCTAGCAAGCCTATAATGTGACTAGGGTGTTGTGTTTTTTTATTTTTTGTACATGCACACCAACTTCATATTTGAATATTAATGTATCAAGTTTTAACCCTGTCTTAATGTTTCAAGCTTTCACCCCTAAGTAATTTTATCATCCCAAGTTAACTATCATTAAAGTTCTGTCTAGTTGATGGGATAGAATATGTATATTTTACTATATCATTTTTAATGATATTAATGGATATTATACTTAATGGAAAAGTTATCCCAAGGTATTAAACTGTCATGTTATGAGGTTTGCAAAATAGAGAGTTATATTATAATTGTAACATCCTCAATTTTTAAATAGAATTTATTTTATATTTTGTAAAATTGTGTATATATATATATATATAAAATAAAATAGTTAAAATTTCAATTAAATTAAAAATAATTAAGAAAATTAAATAACCTCAAAACTATATAAATAAAGTAGAAAATAATTATATTAAGACTATTAGTATAAGTATTATTAATTTAAGAATGTACCAGAAATGTTACATGTGATACTTAAGGGTTGTCAAATATCATATAGGGATTGTCAAATGTCACATATAGATATGAAGAATGGTTGTGAATATACTAGAAGCTCCACATGTCACACTTGGGGGTTGCCAAATATCACGCATAGAGATATGAAATCTAACTAATTGGTAATTTTTGAATTTTTGTGAATTTTGGTAAAGTATTAAAACCTCTAATTATTTTTACCAAATAATAGACTCAATAATGAGTCTAACCATTCAAGTCACATTTGGACTATGTTTATCCCATGATAAAATTTTAGACATAATGGGAAATACAAGAGTGAGGTTCATAGGATAGTTTGGACCAATTATGCTTTTCATAATTATTTATGTAAAATATTTTACTCAAAATCATTTTTATATGATATTAAACCCCATGAGGAATCTAACCTATAAATTTCACCTCATTTGAACATTAATAGCCTACTATAAAAATTCTAAAGAAATGGGTAAGAAAACATAATGATTCAACTAAAACAGCTTTGATTCACTTAGGTTTCTTAAATTTCTAGGATATTTTGACTAATTATCATAATTCTTAATTATTTTTAAATATTATTAGAACAAAAAAGGAAACTGTAGAATCTAATTTCACGCAATTCCATATTCGTTTGAGTAAGAAAATAATTAAGGAAACATTAAAGGATTTTCTACACGGTATGCTAAGACAGTTTTTATGTTTGAGAGTTTTGGTATTATTAGATTTTGTTTTAGGTTTATGAACTATTTTTAAAATCTTTTAGACTCATCATTTATTAGATGTGAAGAGTTTCATACTTTTTGAAATTTGTATAGTTGGTGAGAAAAATTGAAGAGCATTGCAACATACTCTGTTTTGAGCAATATAGAACTAATTTAGGTTGAGGTTTAATTGCATAATTCCCTAGTGCTCAAGGCAATGTAGGAATGTTGGAGTTGAGCAAAGACTTCAAAGTCAGTCATACCCATACCAATCCTTTCTTTAGCTCTATATGGATATAAGGTAGGTTAGCTTATTTTAAAACCCTCCCAACTTTAACTCTATCTTATGGGATTGAAATGATTATAAAACCAGTTCATTATTACAAGGTTAGGATAGATGGTGCTCGTAGGCTGACTCCTACAATAAAAAGCAAGTTTGTTTCGTCAGTACACTTCCTCTAGTTATCATAGGATAAAAGAAGGATTACATTAGTTTTTTTTACCCATGAAGAAAATTAATATTTAAAAAAAAAATCCCAAATTATAAAAAAAAATTAAAAATTAAAAAATAAAAATCTTCTAGGAAATCGTCCCTTCAAGAGACTATTTCCCATTAAAAAAATTAATATTTAAAAAAAATCCCAAATTATAAATATATAAAAAAAATCCTCAAGGGAAATCGTCTACCAAATTTTTATTTTATTTTTTATAATTTGGAATTTTAAAAAAAATATATTAATTTTTTTTAATGGGAAATCGTCTCTTCGTCTCTTGAAGAAACGATTTCCCTTGAGGTTTTTTTTTTTTTTTTTTGGGATTTTTATTAAAAAAAATATTAATTTTTTTTTCATGGAACTCGTCTCTTCAGGAGAGGAGTTCCCTTGAGGATTTTATTTATTTATTTATTTATTTATTTATTTATAATTTGGGATTTTTTAAAATATATATATATTATTTTTTTTCATGGGAACTCGTCTCTTCGAGAGACGAGTTCCCTTGAGGAATTTTTTTTTATATATATAATTTAGGATTTTTTTATAAAAAAATATTTTTTTTAATGGGAAATCATCTCTTGAAATAAAATTGTCTTTTGAAAATACGATTTTGGTTAAAAAAAAAAATTTATCCGTTCACCCTTTCTCCTAACTGGCAAAAATTACCGTATATTTGTAATAACTTCTTTTACTACAATAATTTAAGAATAATTTTTTTAAATTACTGTACTATTGTGAAAAGTCCCACTTTTTCCTCAATTTCGAGGGGGTTAGCCGGTTCAAAGCGTCACGTGATGCCATCACGTGACTTTGGTCGCCCATACTTTTCCATATCTTTAATAAATCATCTACCAATCATACCCAACTTCAAATTTTCAAATTAAAAAAAAAAAAAAAAACCTTAAGCTCAAAATAAAAATAAATAAAAACAATTACTGAATATGGTAGAACACATTTTTTTTTCAATGATAAAACGATTTTTAATTGGTCATCAATTTTTTGTATGGTACTAAATTCAGTACCATATGGTGACCTTCAATTTTATGGATTGCATACAAATTCCAAACTAGGCTACGTTATCTCTAAATCGTTTCATTTTATTTTTTTAACGTCAAAAGTAACTGCATACCCTAAAATGGGAATCTCAAATCTAGATTCTAGACTATCGACCTTGAATACGGTTTCCTAAACCAATGACCAATCAAAATGTTTTATTAAATAAATTTTATTATTTTGTCCTTTCTTATTTTTAAAATGAAGGAAAAAAATAACATTAGTAGATAGCCACTTAACTTTGCCAATTAAGTCAAAATCAGCCGCTCTTGGGTTAGTCATATGCCCAACTATAAAATCGTTAAAAAGGTTTATTTAAAACATAAATTATATTAATTTACAGTTCAATTGGTTAGATTAACCTGATTCGATTTCCAAATCATTGATTGTAATAGGTTAATATCAGGAAGCACATTATTAAAAATGATTGATTAAGTGTTTCAAATGGGCCCAAAATCTCATAGGCGGGACTTTCTTGTTACGATGATATTAAAAAAAATTCTCAACCCTAATGTAAGACTCTGTATAAGTATTCTTATTGGCTCCACAATCTCATGTAAACCATGACATCCTTATCGTATTCCATCGAGGTGATTATGATATTTTACACCAAATAAAGAAATCATTTCTAAGACTTTATAAGTAGTAGATTTCTAATGATAGTGTGAACATTTTAAAATCATAAAAGTTGTTAGGATTAATTATGATGTATAACACTTTACAAACACAGTAATCACGTTAAGGGAGATGAATGAAATTAACTTTTTATTTTAAATATAAAATTTATTATAGTACATGTAAATGGTGTGCAATTATTTTAATAAAGGATATCGATTAACAAACATTTTTAAGTTTAAATTAGGTTTTCATTTGGATAGTTGAATTCAATTTGTGGTTAATTTGAACCTAATCCAAATTAATAAACACTCAATAATCTCACCCTATTGGGGATATCCATCGTAAATCCAATTTAATCATTTTTTTTTTTCAAGTTCAAATTAGTCAAGTTAAACTAATAATAGTAGGTTTATATGAGCAAATTTTAGTTTAGGTTGAACCATAATAATTTTTTTTATTAAATGATATCATATTTAAAGACAACAATAATAATAAAAATAAAAATAAATGAACGTATAAATATAAAAATTGAAAATATATGATATTTTTCTTTAAAATGATTTTAAAAATAATATAAAATAACTATAATTATATTATAATATAAATTATAAATATTATAAAAACATTAACTCAATGTCACGTTACTTTGAATCATTATTTAAGTCAAGCTTGATCAAGTATATACAATCTATAAGGATAACATCGGGATGGGTTTGGGATGAGTCACCCTTATTCTAACTCCATCTCATTTATTTATACATATTCTCATCTCCATTTCATTTTCTATACTCGCTTTGTTGCACTTGCAAATATTTTTCAAAATTTTTCATTTTAAAATTTAAAATTTTATTATAATTTATAATTATATGAATGAAAACTATTATAAATATTTATAATTTATTTTTATGAAAAGTATTTATTTATATTTAAAAAGTCAAAGCATTAAAAATAAATAAATAAAGTAGGACAAACGTGTATGCGAACCTACCCTGTCCAAAGTTTGTAAAAATTTCTCAAACTCATTTTTATCCTATTTATCTTTATCCCAAACCCTTTTGATTTGGGCGAGACGGTGCCCAAAAAACCCACCCGGGTCCTTAATCTGATGATTTTCGAACGGATTTTACTCCAAAGAAAATAAAAGCGAAAATGCCGAAGCCGTGGAAGGAAGAAAAACATCGTGGAAATATCACAACCTCGTAACATACACACACTTGTCAATAATGTCGTATAAATCATTTGCAGTCTTTAATTAGATTAATGTGTAGTTGGATGCATCGAAAATAAACAAGAAAGGGAAAAAAAGTATAAAATGGAGAAGCATGCGACTGGCATCCGATCTATGCCGGAAAATCACAACCGTTGAAGGTGCAAAATCAAAGACAACCTGACAAGTCTTTCTCTCTCTATGATTCGAAGTCTTCGTTCTATTCGTTATTCCCACTGTTCAAAATCTGGGAAACAGCCAACAAATTCAGACGAGATGAAGTGAAATGAAAAAATCAGCTCAGATTTCAGATGGGTTGTCTCCTTTCTCTCTCAAATCCGTTGCGACAGTTCTTTTTTCCGCTGGTGTTCTTTGTTTTTTTCTCACCTGTTAATGGCAAGGATAATCTGACTCCACCTTCCTTTACGCCCATCAATGGCGATCTTTACCATTCCAGGTATTCAATTTTTGTTTTTATTTTATTTTTCTTTGGGTTCTTGGTTGCTGAATTGAGGGTTAGTTGTGAATTCGATGGTTTTTTGGAATAATTGGGAAGAAAATCTGGATGGGGGAGGAGAAGGTTGATTTTAACCGTTTGCTTGCTGAGAAATTGTGGGGAAAATGAAAAGGGAATAGGGTTGTGGAATCTTGGGTTTTTCATTATCTGGGGCCTGGGAAATTTTATTGGAGGGTTCTGTGAAATTTTGCAGTGGGCTTTTGATGGAAGAGATAAGCAACTTGGTCCATCGGCACCCAGATAAATTCACTGTAAGTGCTTTTATTCTTGATGTGACTATTGTTTTCTTCCCTTTTCTTGATTCATTGCTCTTGTGTTTGGGCTCTGATGATTTATAAATGAAATAGATGGAAACAATTGAAACTGGAAATCAAGGCTACAAAGCGGAGGTCACAGTAGTTACTTATTGCCGAAATAGGAAAGAGATTGATGACAGGTCAAAGTTTCGGATCCTTCTTGTAAGTACAGGACATTTTCATGGTGTCGGTTTATATTTGAAGAAACCAATCATTGAGTTTGATTCATTGTTTATATAATTTGTTCAATTTGCAGTTTGTAAGTTGATAAATTACAAAAGACAGATTAAAAAGTACTTTGCAGGCCTTATTTTCAAATTTACATGTAGTGGATAGAATATCTCAGATTGGTATTTGCTGGTTTTTTTGACAGATGATTCCTTGTCTTCCAGAGTTTTGGGCAGCATGGGAGGGAGCTTATTACATCTGAACTTGCATTGCGGGTCCTATCAGTATTGAGCGAAGAACAGTTTCTACCCAACATGGATCCGATTTCTTTAAACAGCACACTCGATAAGCTTGTCATAAAGGTAATTTTTATTTGATCACTGCAATAGTTTCTTTCCTAATGTATTAGTATACATTGATGGAGCTGGATTTTGTTTTTCAACACCACCCCTTTACCCCGTCTGCTTGTCTCCCTCGTTCACTAGCTTTGTAATTTTATTGAACTAGAGTTTATGGAGTTCTAAATCTTGCCTATGGTGGATATCAATGTCCAATTGCATTATAATTTGATGGAATTTAACACCATTTACTTTGTTTTTATTTATAGGGTCAATTTCCTTTACATTTTTAGGACACCATTATAAGCTTGAGGCTTTTGGGTTTCTCTGTTTTTCACGTTTATTTCTTTGTATCTTACACCACATATTGATCTTTGGTACATGATTAATATATTGGGAAGTCTGAAACGTGTCTGAGCCAGTGAAGAACTTCGGTAATACTTGGAATGCTAATCTCTGATGATTTATCAGGTGGTGCCAATGGAAAATTTGAATGGACGCAAACTTGTTGAAGCAGGAGAACTCTGTGAGAGGAGAAATGGTGCTATGTCTTACTTTTTTGTCCTTAAACACAATATTTGATGGCTTGGAAATTTATGGATTACTCATGTTCAATTGTGTGGCAGGGAGAGGTGTTGATCTCAATCGGAATTGGAGTGTAGACTGGGGCAAAAAGGAGAAGGTTTGTTATGCATTCATTTACTTACATTTTTAAAGCTTTATTGGTTATACTGCAGTACTTACAGTAGATATGCTGGGAGCAGATCCACTTAAAAATGATTTACAGTGAACTAGTGCATTCATAATTGTAAAAGTTTTTCCATCCATCTCTGTATTAATCACTTAACCATTTAAATGTTGTTTTGCAAATTCAGTGTTATGTTGTTTGGTGGTGGGACTTTTCCGTTCTTTTTCTTTTATCATTTAATTTTTCTTCCTCTGATTCTTTAATTATAGGATTATGATCCATATGAAGAAAATCCTGGAACTGCTCCTTTTAGTGAGCCTGAGACTCAAATAATGCGGAAACTCTCCATATCATTTGATCCACATATATGGGTTAATGTGCACTCTGGAATGGAGGTAAATCATGCTAATTTTCCTGTTAGTGTCCCATGTTGCTGTTTGCAGTGTTGATTTTTGACTTTAAGGTCCTATATTATTAGCCCTGTTCAGTCTCTGCTCAAGATCCCAGCCATTTCCAAATGGAGGAAGTTGAGGTTGGCCGACTTTAAGTTTAGATCCAGCTTGACATTAGTTTAACCAAGCCAATCTCAAACCATTGATTTCTCAGCTTGACTTAATCTTGACACATAGTATGGTTTCATTGTAGAAAATGGATTTAGAGGCACTGGCTTGGGATAATTCTATTTTCTTATCATACTTTTGGCTGATTAAAAGGAACAAATAGGGGTAGATTGATGAATTCATTTATTTTTTAAAATTAATATTTGTGTTAAGTTGTTGACAAGATGTTTTGTCTTGATGCCATCAGAGAGTTGGAGATTGAGTTGATTGTCAATAGGAACTTTTGTTACTGATGAGATATGAAGTAGCCACATCCTGTTATTGACAAATATGTGTTAAAAAGTATTTGGTTATTTTGTAACATTTTTCTATCATATTCTGGTCGGTTGTAGCCGATGGGTTTTCTTTTATATTTTGTGAGTGGGTTTTTCTTGTTTTCCTTTTTGTATGGGTTGTTTGTTATATACCTTCGGTGTTCCTGTTCTTACTATTAACTCTTGATTTTTCAGGCTTTATTCATGCCATATGACCACAGAAACACAACCCCTGATGGATTGCCTTCACAACAGATGAGGCGGTTGCTTGAAGAACTGAACCATCTTCACTGCCAAGACCATTGCATGATTGGATCAGGAGGAGGCTCTGTCGGGTTTGTATCCCTGATACTGAGAACCATATGATTATGAAAGCATAACAATTAACAACCTTCTGATCCAAATGGGGTTAAGGCCAATGTCAATTCAAACCTAGAAATCTTTCACTTTAGGACTCAACTTGACCTTTTGGGTCCAATGTAGGCTCGTAGATCACTTTTGCATATTAGTCAGTGGCATTGTTGTTGAACTCTATAAAGCTAGTTCAAGACAAGTAACAAGCTTCTGGAGAAGGATTGATCCTGGTGCCCCCTGGTGTGATACCTGAAATATAGAGGCAATGAGAGCCTCATTTCTCATTCAGTGCCTTTATACTAGGGCTTGTCCAGGAACCAAGCTGTAGGGCTATTAGGTCGGGCAATCTTCAGGGGTCATAGAGCTGGGCAGGCTGTTAGTTACGTACCAGGTGGTCCTTGTCCTTTCTGTGTTATGCTAGTACTGCTAATCTGCCACCCGCATAGTGACACAAAGGACAGGAAGAGTGAAACCAGTAGCTGGTTAGCACCGACAACTTTGTAGATAATATCAAGGGTGTACCACTTTTACCAGTTCTTACTTCTCATAATAATGTTGTATAATCCAAGGCCAATTTGGAACTCGAAATAACAAAACCTTTTACAATTTGAACATGTTCATTGTTTTGAAAAACATTTAAAATTTGACCTACAATATGTGCTTGAATCAGATATCTGGCTCATGGGACAGCGACAGATTACATGTATGATGTTGTAAGGGTGCCCATGGCTTTCACCTTCGAGGTTCGTGAAATGCAGCGTCTTTCTTTACTGTTATCGATTGCAGCACTCTTACATATGATGGTTCCTTGTCTTTTATGCATTCCCTGCAGATTTATGGAGATGGAACAGCGTCTTCAAAGGACTGCTTCAAAATGTTTAACCCCATTGACCTCACCACCTTCAATGTACGTCATTTTACTAGTGAAAAAAAAAACTTCTCTTCTTCCAGGAAAAAAGTACAATAATTGTTTCATAATCACCCATTAATTTCCGGTTTCAGAGAGTTCTCAATGACTGGTCTGCTGCATTCTTTACTATCTTCAAGATGGGGCCGCAGCAGCTGCAGAAAAAGCATTCAAAACCTTCAACGACCAATTCTGAGAAGTGGGTGTCCATAGATGAGTACCTTGACGGGTATTTAATGGAAAGGAGAAACAGATATGGGAAGAAGGTGGAGGTTCTGGAGTTTGGAATGCAGGAGATAAGAACATATTTCAGGCTGTTCATGTTATCATCAATTCTGTTGCTGTTCATGTTCTGTTCCAGAATTTCAAAGAGCAAGTGCAGTAGGCCAATTGTTGCTGTCATGCCCATCTGATCTCCGTTTGAAGACACAGATAGACCCAAGGAGGAAAAGAAAAAAGGGAAAAAAAAAAAAAAAAAAAAAAACCTTGGGATAGTATAATTTATTAACCCATGAGATTATTTGTGCGTCCCTCTGGCATACCCTTGTTTTGTAACACCAGAGCTGTGAGAGACATGTACCTTAGATTATTTATTTATTTAAGTGCACGCTATAGAGATAACTTTTTCCCCTTTTTTTTTTTTGGCCTATAATGAAATTATTCCCTTTTCAGTTCTCACCCTTTATTTATTTATTATTTATTTATTTTTATAAAATAAAGTTAAAAGAATTATTTAAATGTTTGTTGGTATTTGGTATCATGAGTTTATAAAGTTAAAAAATTATATTTTTTTATAATGACATAAATAATAAAATAATAATAATGTTTAAACAAAGTAATTATCATTTATCAAGTACACATATTTTTTGTATGAAGGTGCTTTCAACCTAACTTCCAAACGCACCCTTAATTATTTTTCAATGATGAGAGTCATGTGCAAACATTAACTAATTCATTGGAAAAAATCTCAATGGACCGTCACGCCATGTCCTCGTAACTTGGACTTCACGTAATCGGACAATTTCCCCAGTGCAACATCGACGGCGTCGGTGAAACCGAAATCACTACTGTTTGGGTGAATATACGTGAGATTTGGAATCAAATTTATGACTCTGTTTCTCATTTTCTGTATTTGATCGTTTGGAATCTTCAGAAGTTCAGCTTCTATGCTGGGGTTCTCGTTTCCGATGAAGACGGAGTAGGTGGTGTGGTCGGCGGGGAGAAACCATGAGTACTGAGAATACGCTGTGTGGGGTGAGACAAAGACCGGGATACAACCGGCGAGAAATGAGTCGAAGGTGGATCGTCGCGTGAACGAGTCGCCGGGGGCTTGGATGCAGAACTCCGACTGGGTCATGACGTTGAGCACCTGAGTTGGCTCGTGGCATTGACTCGCTCCGCTGCCGCATTTCAGGAGGTGGCACCGTGTTGACTCGGCGCACTGTTTTATGATCTCGTCCCTGATCGCCGCCTTCTCCACGCCATTCCTCGGAGCCCCGATAAAAGAGAAGAGGTGGAGTCGGCGCTGCAGCCGCATACGGTTCTGCCACGTCAGGATCTCGTCGGACGTGGAGGGGTGGAAGTAGGAGGGATAGGGGATGCCGTACTGGTTCGAGCCTTCCCATGGGTGTCTTTCCACGGTCAACACCGACATGTTTTTGACAGGTGGCAGATTCAGGAGACGGTTTGCTCCAAAGTCAGTGCCACCGTCGGTTCTCATGAAGTCCCACGCCGTCCTCCCCAGCGCCAAGAAGTGGTCCGCACCGTGATTCCGCCGCCACCACCGCTGTCGGTGGATATACTCCACCAGTTCCACCGCCAAAGCATCACGCGCCGCCACGTTACTCTCCCGAAACTTGCTCGATGCGTGGAGTCCTCCGTAAAATGGCACGTAGAACAAGTCCGCCTTCTCCGGATCGCGCGTGCGACATGGATGGTTCTCCATCCGCGCGTGAAATATCATCTCCGCGATGAACTGGTGGGTCGCGAACCAGCTCGACCCCATCTCCAAAATCGGCTGCCCAAGTCCACAGTTCGCCACGTGTGGACACATATCCGTGTACACATTCAGGCGGCGGCACTCCTTGAGGAGACCAATGTTGAACTTCGGCGGCAGTTCATAGACGTACACCAACACCGACTCTTTCTCCGCCGGCTTCACCTGGGCTTTCTCCACCCGCTTCACCTGCCCCTTCTCCGCCTGTTTCCCCTGCGCCTTCTCCGCCGGTTTCACCTGCACTTTCTCCTCCAGTTTCACTTGCACCTTCTCCGCCGGCGGATTTTGCACATGACTATTCGAATTCTGAATAATGTGAGGAGAAACGGCCGGTTTTGTGGAGGAAAACCAGAAGAAAAGCAGAAGAAACCAGATGGTGAGAAAGAAAAAGAGATAGAGACCGTATTTGAAGTGGGGTTTCACGACACTCGCGACATGGGTGTCTTTGTCTTTGTCTTTGAAGGTGTAACCCTGATAACCATCCGTCCCCGGCGTCTGTGGAACTGAAGACAGAGATGGGTGCTTTCTGGAAGACATGGAACACGAGAAAGAAAGAGTGGGGTTGGTGGAAGATAGACTTTCATGATATTAGAAATTTGGAAGTGATCGAGAGGGGAGACTTGATGCTTTGAAAAAGAAAAAGAAAGAGAAAGGAAAAAAAAACCATGTTAGCGTCAAATCATCAGTATAGTGATTGGTGCATTAACTAGGACCAGTGTCCTGAAAGAGGGTTAGACAAGGAGGACAGGTTGAATAAAGACAAGAGTCCGGCGCAATTGTGGCGTTAAACACGTGTGCGAGTTGTCAATTGCAGCAACGCTGTGAATGGGACATGCACATGGGTTCCTTAATCGTCGTCTTAAATTTTTATTTGACGGCCTGCAATGTTTAAGATTAAATGACCGATCAAAATATCCCATCTCGATATGAAGTATCCCGAGGATTCAAGAAGCATTATTTAACGCTAAGATGCGTTTTGTTTATCAAAAATTAATGGGATGGTATGGATTTTCAAATTTCGAAGAATCTCAAATTTTTAATTAGAATTTAACATGTGATTGAATTAGAATTTAGCACTATTTAAAAGCTTTTGTTTTAAATTAATATACAAATAGTAAAAGATGAAAGTATTATTCATGAAAACGTTATAAGTGGATTCACCCTTTAAAAACATAAAATGATATAACAAATAAATTATTTTTATTAATTTTATATTATGATTCTTATTTATTATTTTTTATTTTTTATATTAAGCATTTAACCTCAATAGTTTTGAATTTAGACTCAAATGGTCATAATTTGACGGACTATAAGAGAATATGTGTTAATATTGAGATATTTAGTTGTTTTGATATATAGTTGAAACCTAAAGCTATGTTTGATTACGAGAAAGTTTGGAAAAAAAAAATGTCAAGAAAATAAAATAAGAAAAGTTGAAAAAAAAAATGTCAAGAAAATAAAATAAGAAAGGAAAATTATAAAGAAAAAAATTAAAAAAATATATATTCAAAATTAATAAATTATTTTTATGTATTACCGTAAACTTATTTTATCTATTTAATTCTTTTACATAAATATTAAAATAATTTAAATATATATAAATATTTTACTAATTTTAATGATATTTCATATTTTTCATGATATAATTAAATATGATAAAATTATTTTTTTAAATATTTTTTTTCCTTGGTATTTTTCAAGAACCAAACAAATTTAAAAATGTCACATGTTTTCTACACATGGGATCATTGCATATTAAAACAAATGATAATACATATTTATTTTTAAGATGAACGTATTATATCTTATAGATTTGAGATAATATTTTCCGGTTCCTTCAAATCCGAAAACATGTGATACCAAGTATTCTTTGGTGGTTGACTATTTTTTAGTGGGACTGTATTTCTATTTTTCTTAAACTTGCTGGAGAAACATGTGATATCTTATAGGGTTATTTACTACAGGCGCTGTTGTTGAATCATTGGAGTCATTACAAAGAAGTTTCTACTAAAGAGAGGCTATTGACTTTTATTAAAGGTGGGCATGGTGGTAAAAATACTATTCATGACCCAATTTCCCTTTATTCCTCATTGAATAAGACTTGACCATATAGTGGATGCTTGGAAGAAGGGGGCCTGTGCGTGCCCACTTGTGAATGGGAGAATTGGTCAAGTTAGGTGGGAACTCAATGCAAATAGGTAGGCAAATTGATTCCCAAATGAGACACATCACACTTATTCTAAGGAAAAAAAACAACAAAAGTAAATGGTTCCTTCTAACTTTACACTATACTCCAAAAATATTTTATATATTCGTACCAACTACTTAGAATAAATCATGTCACTCATGCGAATGACTTGTCAAACAAAGGCCCAAACCGACAGGGCCACCTGCTCTATGTGTATGCTGACATACTCTCTATCGCAATACAACACGAAACATAAGATTAATGAATGTATGAGTCGTTGGCCATGTTCCACCAAATCATAAAATAATTATGGATCCAAATTAATATCCAACTTATAAAATCCTGAACTCATTCTTCTTAAGATTCCGATTTTATTATTGTTATTATATGATATTATAATTCATTTTTTTTTCTTTTTTTTGGCTATTTGATATAAAGTACACCTCAAGAGGCAAAAAATGATATTATTAGTCCAAAGGTTCTCTTAATCAAGTTTTAATGATAATAAATCATAATTAAGTTATTAATTGATTTGAATTATAAATAATCTCATATATTAATTTAAAAATTTATCAAAAACCCTAATGGATACAAGATCAGGACGTTTAGAAGACCTTTAATAATAGGAAACAAATGTAAGATAAATGTATGGGTGCACTTAGGGTTTACATATCATTTCATGTATCTTTCAAAAATTCGGTTTATTTTTTAAAGTTTTATTTCCATCAAAACCCGAGTTTTATCAGATGGATCTTAGACAAATTACTTCAAAATTAGCATATAAATAGAGAGCTCCATTTCATTTATGAGATATAGAACACCTGCATTTATTTGTCTACCCACTTATTATTGCCTTAAAAGCTCTCATTTCTTTCTTGGTGCATTAAATCTTCACTTGCATATCATTTAGTGCACATTTGTGATTCATCCTATATTTGATTTGTATTTGAGCTACTATTGAGTTAGATTGAGAGAAGTTCATTATTGTAAATTGAGTGTTAAAACTTTCAAGTGAGTTAAATCTTGAAAAGATTGTGTAAGAGTCCATTGAAGTTATAATTCAAATGTAAAGGAAATTAGAAGCTTGGTCGAAGTTTCAAGCTAGTGGAACCCTCATTCGGTTAGAAGCTTGAAGAGAGTGGACATAGGTTAGGAAGTGTCGAACCATTATAAAATCCGAGTTGATTTCTCTAAAAATAATTTTTAAAAACTCAATTCACCCCATCGTAGGTATTTTTCTCATATAAGATCAACCTTTATTTTCTCAAATATTTTAATTTGAAGTGTGGTGGTTGGTAATTGGCCGGATGAGTCTTTTTGTCAACTATGACTTCAATGTTTACTTCATGTGCATCTACTGGTTCCAATAAATCTATGGACAAGATAATTTAGCTAAAGGCTAAAGTGAAAGTTTTAGATAGGAATGAATAAGCACAAATCCCTTTATAATCTAAATTTTCATTTTTTAAAATTTTCTTTTACATTTATGTTTAGTTCCAAAAAATATAAAGAAAGAAAAACGATTTTTTCATGGTTATCCTATAAAAAATATAAAAGAAATTTAAATATGATTAAAACTAGTTAAAAATTTATGTATTTTAAAATTATTTAATATTTATATCAATTAGTTAAAATAAGTAAAATGAATTTAAAGTATAAAATAAAAATAATTTATCAAATTTTAATCTATTTTTTATGTCATTCTATTTTTTATGTCATTCTATTTTTTCTTTGTATTTTTTTCACTTGCATTTTTCCTTAAATATTTCCGGAACTAAAAATAGCCTTAAGCATTGTAGAATAAAAGATAAATCATTTGCAAAAGACAATAATTTTAGCTGAAAAATCATCTACAACATTTTCTTTGATACAAAAACATGAGACTTAGAAATTATAGAGTACAAATCCACTATTAAAGGGAAAGTATACAAATTTATTTTATAACTACTATCTTGAAGTCTTGTCCTTGAGTATTTGTACTAATCTTCACATTTGCAACGCAGTATCACATTTGTTCCTATTGAGTACCTTAACTCCTCGAAGGGATGCATAACTCTCTCACAAACCTGAAAATGAGAATTGCAAATAATCTAAGAGTAGTGTGATACAAAAAAAAAAAAAAAAAAAAAGACTACATTCTTGAAGTTAAAAAATAAATGTTTTAATTAGAAATAAAAAAAATAAAAAATGAAAAGTTGGATAATTTTATCTCAAACATGTTTGAGCGCTTGGAGGGACTACTTGAATTGCTCTAGCTAGCTTGAGCTACTTTTACTAGCACTCGAATGCAACGCTTGAGCCCTTGAGCACTTGACCATTTTTTTTTAATTAAATATTTATAATTAATTAAAAAAAAAACCTAAAGTCCACTCTATGCTATATTTTAACCAAATTAGCCTCTCTTTTTTTCCAATCATTTTATATTTACTTGTAACATTCTCAATTGATCATGTAACAACCTTGAGTTTAAACAAATTAAAAAATTAAACATAAAAAGTTAAAAAATCATAAGCAACTATGAATGAAATAAAATTGTCAAACTTAAATTAAGGTAATGTTTGTTTTTTTGGCTTTTTGTTAAAAGTAATTTGTTTTCAGAATTTAAGTTGTTTGTTTTCTATTTTTTTGTGACTTATTATAAATTTTTTATTAAACAGAAAAAACCAAAATATGTAACTTTTTTAAAATAGAAAAAATAATATATTGGTTTTTTTTTTTTACTTTTTAATAGTTAATAGAAATAAAATACTATAAAAACAAACAACCTAATATTTAACACTATTAAGCATTAAGGTTCTATTTAGAATTAAGTAAAAAAATAAATACCACCTAAGTAACTTAATGCTCTAACATAAACAAAAAAATATTAAATTTTTTTATCTTATGTGGTTATTGATTGGACCATCAATTAATTTGTGAAAAATAATGTAGATTTTAACTTTAATAAGAACCAATTTAGAAGTGATTTTAATTAAAGCATTTTTAATTTATAACATTTTTATTAAAAAAATATTTTATGAAAAATCACTTCAACCATGTTTGATTTTAAAAAAAGTATTAAGGAAAAAAAAGTGATTAAAAATTTCTCTTATTAGTTATGAGAAATATGAAAAAATAAATAAAATATAATAAGGATTAGTTAAAGTATTTTAAATTATTTGATTCTTATATATAAAAAGTAAAAATAATTCTTAAAAAATATATAAATAATTTATTAATTTTAAATCTATTTTTTTATT
Organism: Vitis riparia; assembly: GCF_004353265.1. Classification (NCBI taxonomy): domain Eukaryota; kingdom Viridiplantae; phylum Streptophyta; class Magnoliopsida; order Vitales; family Vitaceae; genus Vitis; species Vitis riparia. The sequence goes on along the minus strand of NC_048448.1, from coordinate 968,964 downwards.
CAATACACGTTTGGATATAAATAAAATAGTATTTTGATAGTATTTTCAATCATGTATTATATATGATAAAAAAAAAAAAAAGGATTTTTTGAAGACATATCTACTAAATCATTGCTCGTGAACGACTTCAAGTGATTATATAAATGTTTATAAATTTTATTTATTTACATGAAAAAGGCTTTCAAATGTTAAAGGAAATACTTTTAACCCTCTCAAACTCACTCATAATCTGGTCTTTAAACCCTAGTTGATTACTAGCTTTGTTACATCTCGTGGGACATTGACCCTAGATGTGATGTTTTTAATGCAAGGCCACATACATTTTGGTAATGGGTGAAACTTGTACTTAGAACATTAAAGAGTTGGGTCCTTTGACCCTCAATTAGAAGAGGCTTTTCCCATTGAAAGTCAAGATATAAGGTTATTTAATTGAACAAATATCATGGCTTCAACTTTAACAGACGTATCTGAAGTGGGTGGTTCTCTTCTCTATGAGTCCGAATGATGGGTAGTGAGACCGTGAGAAAGAGAGAAGAGAGTCGAGGTGGTGGGAAACAAGACTTCAATGGCGTTGGAAGCGAGGAGAGTTGATAATGTTTAAGAATCCATGAAAACTCACATACCATAGAAAACCCAACCTCAAGTTGGGTTTGACGTGGGTCAGAACTCAGAAGGTAATCAAATTGCAGACCTAAAAATATGAGGACTTAGGGCAAATTGGTAATCAAAATGCTTCCCTGACCAGACAACATGTTTATTCCATAGAAAGAAAAGTAAAAAACACAAACTAATGGTTCCCTCTCGTCTTTACACTGTACTTGAAGATAAAAATATATGCATGCAGGCTTGCAGCCATAACCATTCCCTACCAACAACAATGAATAAATTATATTACTCATGTGTATGACTCGTCCAGCAGAGGTCCAAGGCCACCGGCCTTTCTGATATTCTCTCCATTACAAAACAACCCAAGAAATAAAATTAATGAATATATGAGTGCATGGTCGATGTTCCACAACATGATACAGTAATGATTGAGATTGATGCAAATATGATAGAAGACACAGGCATGCACCTGAGCTGCATTGTGTCTATTTCCTTTGGTGCATGTGGGAAAATTATATTACATACTAAATTGAGATGGGGGTTTGGTGTTTGGTTCTTCAATCTTCAAATCCTTCCATGTGTTTCTGTTTCCGGTATTTTCTTGCCCTGTTTCCAGAATTCTGAACATAGTTGATCTTGGAATTGGATTTTTCTTTCTTCAGTTACAACAACAACTCCTGCAAAGCAGCAAAAGAAGAATTCAGTCCATAGAGAAAGGTTTGGTATAGCCTTCATATTGGATGATGATAATGCTGTGTAAGACAAAGATGATAATGTCTTCTTTGGGATATTTTACAAGCCTTCTTGTATGTCAACAAAATTTGAACTTTTAGAAAATTGGCTTCTTTGGTTAGGGGTAAATATAAGGTCAAAACCGAATTTTAAAACCTTGCATGACATAGGAACATAGCAGCTAAGGATCGGCAACACCAACCTCAAATGGACCACCATTGACTAGACCAAACATGGCATTTAATTTTAGTCCTGTGGTTTGCTTTGATTGGATGACTTGACTCTGCTTGTCAACTATGATTTTAGTGTTCGCTCCATGTATCTGAGAGCAGACCGCAACATTGCTCTGGCTTTCCTATCTGGAGTACACCCAGATAGAGTCATTTCTTCATACACAGCTGGAACCTGAAAATTGAAATACAAACCATTTAGGGTCAAATTCATTTCAATATCGCGTTTAATTTAAACACTGAATATATTGATCATAGACATAAAGAAGCAATAAACATGGTATCATTCTTTCTTTAATACAATGGTTTCTTAGCTAGACCTCAGGAGATTTGATGGAGCAAGGTGAGTCAAGTAACAGCTAAGGGCATTGAAAATGTTTGATGCATACTCATAATCAAAAGTCTATCCAATCACATATACTCAAGCTTTAAAGTTTACTATGTACCAAAGTATAAAAAAGGGGGCTTCTGGAATCACAGAATATTCATTCTTTGAGCAGAAGGGATTGCATGGGTTTAAAGCTTAACCACTTTTGGATGATCTGTGAATCCAAATTTCAATACAAAATGAGGAAAAGGCAGCTGGGCCCCCACATGCATTCCAAACACAAGTTGGAATAGTTTTAAGTGGAACTAAGCCCTGCTCTGCCAAAAAACATGGCTTGTATTCGTGTTAGCTTCTGTTGTACAAAAAAGACTGAAATGTACCCCTTTGGGTTTTATCAACAAGAATTGTCACAAAACATGATAATTGAACAGCTAGATCATGCCACCAACGCAACGCCAGTGTCTCACAAGAATATGACATGCACATGACAGCAAGCACAGCATGAACTAGAATCCCTCGATAGCTAGGTTGGTAAGCTTTTCAAAAACTGGTATGCTCAGTTGTGAACCACTTGGGATCAGGTACATTTTTACCATTCAGCTCTATCTGAAGCTATGTCCCTCCATTAAATCTTTGGCAATCATGTTGTTTCTCACTTTGCTTATCTCTTGTTCTTTCAGTGCCCTAAACTCGAATTAAATAACTCTGCCCTATACCGACTCATTCATAGGTTTTCTCAGAGCAATCACATTGCTTCCTTAACTTCTCTTATTTAGTTATTGATGCAAACTCTACAGAGATAAACAAAAATATCAAGTAGACAGAAAAAAGAAAAAAAGAAAAAAAAAAGGACTAGAACTTAAATCATTGGAACAAGGCAGGAAACACCAAAAACAGAAGTAACAGTATTAACTTGGATAGGTAGAAAATGAAGTATATAATAAATAAGGAAAAAACTAACCAGCATAGAGAGGATGATTGAAAGATACAAAAAGCACAAATAGAAAAAATCCATTGGGAAAGCAGTTGAGAGTTGTCATTTCTGGTCTTTGAAATTAGGAAGAACGACAGAACAAGTTTATCAGTACCTTGTCAAACTTCTCAACCCGAATTAGAGCTTTCATGAGTGTAGTATATGTAACAACATCTGGCTTCAAGTCCTGAAAATTGGAGCATCAAATGGATATCCATAAGATGGAAAAACAAAGAATGTGTATAAACAAGAAAAAGAGAAAGAAGATTGGTAAATTAGTGTTTGGGACAGTAACTTACATTTTCCTTCATGTACTGCAACACAGAAAAAGCTTCAGCATCCCTTCTATCCTCACCAAATGCATTGATTAAGGAGTTGAGAACCAACACACTGGGCTTTAGACCATCTGCTCTCATGACCCTAAATGCATTTATTGCTTGCTCAGACAAACCCTATCAAAAAATGGAATGAAAAATTGTTCATGCTCACAAACAATATTATACATGAGAAGATAAATCTGACTATAAAAGTAAGATTGGAGGGACTAAAGTAATATGCAGAGTATTTCAACCCAGCAGCTCATTCACCTGTGAACTCCTATTGTCCTGTTCTTGGACTCCCCATCCACCCCAAAACCTACAGTCTGTTTTTCTTTCTTTCTTTTTTTTTTTTAATTATTTATAGCCATATACAAAACTAACTTTTAAGCTCAGCTGAAAATTGTTGAAGGAAGCACAAATTCTTTCAAGCTCCTTGAGATTATGGTGCACCAAGCATCTACTTGAACTTTCTCCTTTTATTCTGTGCTTACCAAGACATGGGCTGGTAACTATGTAAATGAAGTTGAAAATTGCTGACCTAAAGCTTCCATGATCCAATACCCTTAAATCTCTGTTCTGGGCAACAAATATGTCAATCAAGTCCGGAATTTCTTATTAAAGCTTCCATGATGATAAAACACTAAAAGATCAGTGTCACAACATTAAGAAGCCTACTAAAGTGACTTGATGAGTAATTGAGCATATCCTTTCTAATGATATGCAGATCAGAAACTATGACATATGCTTCAGTGTGACGGATAAATGGCACTGCAATCTTGGCCATGTTGATACAAGTACATGTATCATAGAGAAGAATTAAGTAACCAAGTGGTTACATTGTAATAGTGCATATATGACTGGTAGAAGTAAGTATCACCAGCTGCAATGGTAATTCCAGTTTGAGCATGTCAATGTTTGAAAAAAATTGAAACTTAGATATTCACCCCACCAAAGAATGACAAAATAGGTTCATGCAAGTAAAGCTATCAAAACAAAATTCCTTATGCACCAGCATATCTAAAAGCAGGTGTCTCCGAAAAAAATGGAGGAAAAAAAAAAAAAAACCTCTGGCTTGCATCTAATGGTTTCATGGTTAGACAAAAGATATTCGACCTCAGACTGAAATCAGTTGATCAATAGGGGATAGTTTCTCATAAGTCACTATGTCACAGGCATGCTCATTAAGAGTTGACTATTAAAGTGATCATGTAGTGAATTGATGTAAGTAATCAGGTAACAGCTTACCCTTTGTGCATATGCATTAATTAGTGCATTATACATGGTTGAGGATGGCTTCAACCCAACAGATTTCATGACCTCCAAGCACTCTATTGCATCCTTAAATCTCCCTGATTGTCCATAAATATCAACCAGTGTGGTGTATGTAACAACATTGGCCAGCAACCCCTGACTCTGCATCTTCCCCAACAAGGTCTTCACATCCTCCCATCTCTCCTGCTCCCCAAAAGAATTAATCATAATATTATATGTTGTAGTGCAAGGAGAGCACCCACTTTCCTGCATTGCCTCAAACAACTCTTCTGCTTTATTGTGGTGCCCAGACTTACAGTGACAATCTATGAGCGTATTCCATGTGACAGCATCAGGCTGTACACCCTCCATTCTCATCCGGTCAAATGTGGCCAGTGCGTGATCTAGACAATTACACTTGCCAAACGTATCGATCATCACATTGTAAAAATGCCTATCAGGGGACACCCCGCTATTCCTCATCTCCCTCAGAACCTGAAATGATTTTTGCCATTTTCCTCTATCACGATAACTTGCTAAAATTCTGCTAAAAACATAAGAATTAGGCCGTACACCACTTGCTTCCATTTCCTTCAACACAATTCTTGCGCTTTCCCACCTACCTGCATTTGCATATGCATCAATAAGAAGACTATAAGTGTGCTCATCTGGGGAAAACCCACTCCTCTCCATCTCCGACACAATGGATTCAGCATCTTTCAAAGAACCTGTTTTCACGTACCCTTTGAGAAGAGCATTATAAGCCCTTGTCCTTGGCATCAATCCACCTTCTTTTAACTCCTCAAAAATAGCCTCCGCCTCCTCTGTCCTACCAGCATTCCCCAATGCAGTTATAACTGCAACAAGAGTAGCAGTTTTTGGGCTCAACCCATTGCCCTGTACCATGGCCAGAAAGGACATTGCCCGGTTCACATCACCAGATTTCGCAAACCCCACGATTATATCATTCAAGAGCTGTCCATCAAGCTCAATCTTATCTGACTCAATCTCCGCATAAATTTTCTGCAACATTGAAGAATCACTCTTGTTAGTACGAGTCAGCGACTGAATTATGAAGCTGTAATTCACGAAATCGGATGGGTAACCATCACGGCGCATCCGAGACATCAAATTTAGGGCTTTTTCGAGGTCATCGTTACGAGCACAGGCCCCAATTAGGGCATTGTATGTCAATGGAGTTAGGGTTTGTCTTTGAGAAAGCAAGAACGCTTCGTAAAGCTTCTCGGAGCGTCCCAGAGCGTGAATAAGAATCGAGTAGAGCAACTCGTAAGAAAAACAGAGGTTGTGCCTCTCAAGCCATGTAACTAGGGAATACGCAGTTCCAATTGAGGACGAATCTGAGCATAGCGATTTAAGAAGCGAGTGCCACAGCGGAGCCGGCACGGCTCGGTAAGACTCCACGAGCTGGAACTCAGTGAAGTCCAGAGAGGTCGGAGGAGGAGACTCGACTTCGGCTCCGGAATCAGAGTCGGATTCTGAATTGGACAGAAACCGGAGCAGTGGAGTGAAGTCGTAGCGGCGGTTCGGCACAGAATTAAGGTCGCCGCTGCTGCCGTATTCGTTGAGTGGCTTGGAGAACTGAGTGGCTTCTCCAGAAGCGGTGGTGACGGCAGCAGAGGTGGTGGCGAGGAGTGGTGGCTGGAGAATGCGGTGGTCGCGGAGAACCGGAGATAAGAAATGATACGAAGGGAATCGAGTCGGAAGCGGCGCCGGCAGAAGAAGCATATTCTCCTTAGAGAGTGGAAGAGAGTTTACAGAGAGAGAGAGAGAGGTGGTTCGGAACGTGAGAAGAGAATAGTTTATCGTTTGGATATTTCTTGGAGACGACTGGTGAAGTGGGTGAAGGAGATGAAGTTGCAGATTTTTGTCTTGGCCGCGAAGTAGTGGATCTTTCAACCGTAGCCATTCGCCCACAAATTCCCACGTAGGCATACATTTAGGATTTTTTATTTTTATTTTAAAAAGGATAGATTTTATGTTTTATCATTACATTTTTGTTAACAAATACAAATGGACATTAATTTCCAATTTTACGCCTTAAAAAATAATTATTTTCGAGTTAATAATATTTTAATTATAATAAAAAAATAAATTATAATTATAAACAAGAAAATAAACTCGAAACCCTAACGGTCCAAAACAAGAAATGATATACATCTATAAAAAGGAAACAAGCGGCAATGAAGGAGCAAAAGATATAGAAACCCTAGGGTTTAAGCACCGACTTTACATCAACGGAGATTTTCTCGCCGGCGATACATTAACGCCGCCGCTCATCGAAGTCCATTCTAACTTCTTCGACGGTTGACGGAGGGGAGGAGATATATATTGGATTCGGAAGTTGGCGATCGCCGTCAATCTTCCTCTTTGAATTCAGAGTGTTCTCGTCTGATGAGTCGCTAGGGTTTCGATTTCGTTCTTGCAAAAGTCATGGGCGGATCTCGAGTTCAGGTCAATAAGGCCCACAAGACTCGATTCTCTTCCAAATCAAGTCGTCAAGTCCACAAAACTTCTCTCCAAGGTGGATACCCTATAGCTAATTTTCTTTTCTTTTTTTCCTTTTGGGCTTTTATTTTCTTTGATTGATCAGAAACCCTATGAAACAAAGAAAAGAAAACCATGTTAAAGAAAATTTTGAATCTTGTGTTTTCGGATATTATGCACCCTTTGTAATGGAAATGCCTATCTCAAATAGGGAAAATAGTTGCGTTAGGCGCAGTTGAGTGGAGTTTTGGTTTTCTAGCATTGTGCTTGGTATGGATTTTCATGGTTTTTATGAAGTGTTGAATGTTTCTTTATGTTCTATGCGGGTGAATTAGAGAAGAGCAGGATTACAAAGCCGGGAAGCAATGTTGCCAAGGGAGCAAAAGCTGCTCGCCTGCAACGGAACAAGATGGTAGTTGATCTTTGAATATCCTTCATTCTCTTCCCATGTTTCAATGCCATTGTGCCTTATTATATATATTGGCTGCTGCAGATACGGGACCAGAAACGGGCAGCCATTTTGAAAGAGAAAAGGGCTTCAAGTGGATCCACAAGCCCTCCCCGGGTTATTGTGAGTATTCTTTATATTAACTACTTATAAATGCTTTGATCATATTATGATTCAAATTATGAATTTACTCATATATACTATGACATTTATCTTTCTGCATGTTCCATTCTGATCATTATCTTTAATTTTTATTCTTGAAACCAGAGTAATTAAAAAGTTAAGTGAATTAATTGCTCATACTAATTTCTTGATCCAAGTTGTAATCATTTCAAGAAATGGTTTAATGTTCAGAAAGATAGCCTGAAATACTGACCGCATTATACTTTAGAAACTTTAAAGGTTTTTCTGGATCTTGGAAAGTTGGAGGAAAAATAATAAGAAAAAAAAAAGATATAGGGAACAAAAAAAATGGAAGGAATGAAGAAGTGAAAGGAAAATAAAATATAATTTTAAGCTCAATAATTTTTTTTACATGTTTCTCCAAATTTATTTATCTTCTTTCTTCTTTTATTTAAAGGAGGAAGAATTTGAAAGTATTTAGATTTTAGATAATTTTCATTTTATTTTATTTTCTTTCGTACTCACACAGAAAACCAGAGAATTTGAATTCTTTCCTACTTTTTTCCCCTTTCCCTTATACTTTTTGTGATTCTAATAGAGCCTAAGTAATTGGTCATGCCATTATGGAAGTTTTGGAAGGTCTGTGAATCAGTTAACCTGAAATTATCTAATCATTTTTATGTATTTTGGGTCTGAATTGGACTTTACTAAAAAGAAAGGCAATATACAGTAATGGGATCTTGGCATGGAAGACATGCAAAGAGTTGAGAGGAATTTTAAACCCTAAGCACTAAATAGGGAAAGTAGATACATTGTAGTCCATTTGACAAAGATTATACCACTGTGGTACATCGTATACCATACATGCCAATTGTCTGTTATATAGTGCATAGTGTGGGTGAGTTGTTGTCCTGTTCATTATCCTATGATGGATGTTCTGTATGTTAGTTGATTTTTCCATTTTTTTGTAGTTTGTTGAAACTGGAATTGCTCTGATCATCAGTGAACTTGGTTTTGATAACAGTATGTACTATATGCTATTACAAGTGTGTCATATGAGATGAGTAGGGAAATTCCTATAAAAATGTGAGATGCCCTACCCTATGTATTTCAGGGGGAGGCTGGAACTGAAAAGACTTGGTTCCATGCCACATGAGACAGCCATAACAAACAGAAAATGGAGGTGTCCTATAAGGAAAAATAAAAAAAATAAAAACGACAGAAAAAACAGCGCTAAAGAACTTGCCATTCCTTTTCTGAGGAATAATCCATGTAAATTTTCTTTGGTTGTTGACATGACAGCAAACTGTATAACAGATGCTTTTCCAAGAATAATTATTTTATCTTCTTTCATTAACAGGTTATTTTTGGTCTTTCTGCCTCTGTGAACGTAAATTCAGTGGAGGATGATCTCTTAACATTATTATCTTCAAAGGGAAATGAACCCGTGTTTTCTACGGTTGCTTCTTCCGAGTACAAACTGAGGACAACAGTAGGTTACTGCACTATGTTTTCATCCGCTGGCTATATGGTAGCATAACTTTGTCTGCTGTTTAGCTTCCAAGCAAACTTAAAAATAGATATTTGAGTCTTGCTTTTTGTGCTATCCAAATGCAACTCATTTTAGCCCAAAAAATTATAGAATACTTGATCGATCTGATTATTGTTATTATTATTATCATTTTTTTTAGGAATTGAGATATCTGAAGACATGAGTTTTCTGTTTCCATTGCTTTCATATATCAGAAACCAAATTGAGCATGAGGTGCTCTAAAAAAAGAGTGCAGCATATTTTGTGTCAGTCTTTGCTGACGTTGTTCTTTTGACTCTTTTATGGAAGAATGAAGTTGAATCTGTGTTTATGTAGGAGGAAATCTTCTTTTGTGATTTTGTACTTCTGATAGATGCCCTCCTCATAGAATCATCCTTTTTCCAACATTTGTTAACTGGTGATGGATATATACTTGCTCTTTACAGTCATGCTATTTACGTATATTTTTAATTGGGACTTCTATATTAACTATACAAAATAACTTCTTGGTAATCTCTATCTGTACGGTCTCTGTTTTAATTGTCCTCAATCTCCTTAAATCATGCCAAACCTAACAATATGTATTCCTTTTTTCCTGAAGATGTGATCTTATTTTCTCTCATTATGCTATATGGTCTGAGGCTCCCCTATTTAATGGGGAACTTGTTATCTTTGACATGAAAAATTCTAAATTTCTAATCAAACTTGTTGGCACTAGGTACTGAAAGCACCTCATGGAGATTTGTCTTCATGCATTGAAATGGTTAAGGTAATTAGTTATCTCCTACCTTTGGTTTCCTCCCTACTTCAGCTGGATTGCCCTGTTCTTTTTTGCATTGTTTGTTAAACTTGGACTGTGTAAATGTAGGTAGCCGATTTGATTGCTTTTGTAGCATCTGCCAGCTGTTCGTGTGAGGAAGGCACTTCCAATTATTATATTGATTCATTTGGCACTCAGTGCCTTTCTGTTTTTAGAGCTCTTGGTTTACCAAGCACTGTAGTGTTGATTCGCGTGAGTTTTGCTGATTTGCTTTGCACATTTAAGAGGTTTCCATAAAGAAAATTCTTTATTAGTTGGACTTGGAGGTTAAACTTGCTCTCTATGCCTTTAGGATCTACCTCCTGAGCAGAAACAAAGACATGAGTTGAAGAAAATGTGCAGTTCTTCCCTTTCTTCTGAATTTCCTGAGGATTGTAAATTTTATCCTGCAGATACAAAGGATGAGTTGCATAAGGTAAATGTTAATAGTCTATATGCTTTTTTGGGTTATATTTTTCAGTAAGGATTTGATGATACCTAAAACAAATGGCACCTGGTTATAACTTGTGTAGCTAGCCTATGCCTGGTTTAAAATTTCTCATGTTTCTCCTCTAATATGTTGGCTGTAGTTCATGTGGCTTTTCAAGGAGCAAAGGCTTTCAGTTCCTCACTGGCGTAATCAACGGTCATACCTTATGGCTCAAAAGGTGTTGATTGCATTTTTTTTTTTCCAAGTTCATGATCCAGATAGGGTTCAATTCTTCTTTCAGTTTCTTGGTTAATTTGTTGTTATTCTAAATAGTGTTTTTTATGAGAAACATCTGAAGAAAAATTATGTAGCAAAGAAATGCTGTGTTGCTTTTACTTCTTTACATAATAATTCCACTTGTCATTTGAGAGATTAATATATGTTAGTGCCTAATGTAAAGTTGATGGTGTTTACTACTAATGATGTCATTCTATGTGGTCTGTTTGGCATCCATCTTTTCTATTGCTGTGGGCTTGGTGTGTGTGTGTTCACAGAGTTTGTTCCTTTAGGTGAAGGAAGGTGCTCTACCCTTTTTGTTTTTTTCTATAATCTTTTCTGTGGGGATGGGAGTTGATTTGGGGCTGTTTGGGGACCTGATAGGCCTTTCCTTAATAAAATAGTATAGATTGAAGTTTCTCATTGATGTCTTCCATTTGTTAACTTCAGAACATGTTGCTTTTTTTCAGTCACCTTTCTTCAAAGTCTCAATCTTTGAAGCCTTTTATTCCATGGACTTAGATTGCCTGTATGGATCTATCTTGTGTTCCATTGCAGGCCATTATGCCCTTTTCACTACCTCATCTAATTTCCCATTGGCCTCTCTCTTCTCCTTGTAGCGTTTTCAACTTGAATCAATTGCTTCTCTTTATTGGTTTGGAACCCAAACCATCTTAGAGGACAGGATTGGTTTCTTCTTTACATTCGTGGTGCAGACAATAATTGAGCGGTGTAGAAAGAGGCTTAAGCATTACTAGCCTGAAGTTTCTTCTTTTATGGCCAGGCATTTTACTTCATTTTGATGGCGGAGTATACAACCAGCCGCTTAGTTGGTTACTTTGGAACTATTGCCATCTGGTGGTTGTTCCCATTGATACTTCAGAGTTATCGATGCTTATAATGTGGTATTCTAGTTTTTGTGGTTTATACAGGCTTCAGAATAGGGCATACTGAACTGCATAAATGCTGTAATTATTCTAGGTGAAAGGATTTCTCAGGAACATAAAAAGGAGATATGAATAATAGGAAAAAAATTTGAAGTGCTTAGATTTGTTGGTTCTTGGTATCTCTTTTTAATGTCTCTACCTTTTCTTTGTGTTTACATTCCTATCGCTCTCCTCTTATGTTAAATTTTCATGCTTATAACTTTGATCTTGGGTGAGAGTCGTAAGACCATCTTCATTGTTTCTTCTAAGATTTCATCCATTTTCGCATTTCAGGTTGATTTGGTACCCGATGATTGCAACTCAGGAAATTGTACCCTGCTCCTTACTGGTTATCTGCGTGCTCATGGTCTCTCAGTGAATCAGCTGGTAATTTTTTAAGCTTGGGGGATGCTTTTTTTTATTTATTGATATGGTGGCTTATAGTCTATTTTCTTTGAATCAGGTCCATATTTCAGGTGCAGGGGATTTTCAGTTGTCCAAAATTGAAATTCTCAAGGATCCATTTCCTTTGAATGCAAGAAAAGGACAGGATCTTATGGATTCGGATGAATTAAATGATGAGCAGGTATCTTTTCCTTTCAACAATTAAGTAGGTGAGAGTATGAAAATGAGCATGTGACCCTTCTTCAGTAGGCACCTTATTTTACATCTTTTTCTTCGCCCCAATGATATATTTGTGTAGTAAAGCCTTTAAACTTGTAAGAAGTAAAATATTACTTCTTTTAACAATTAAGTAGGTGAGAGCATGAAAATGAGCATGTGACCCTTCTTCAGTGGGCCCCTTATTTGACTTCTTTTTTCTCCCTAATAATATTTTTGTGTACAGTAAAGCCTTTAAACTTGTAAGAAGTAAAATATTACAACAATCTACACAGTTGTCATAGCTCTAGACTTTACTAAAGTTGACAAAGCCATATTTTTCCAATTATTGTCAATGTGTGATTTTTTTCTAGGCTTGCATATTCTGTGAGATATAGTTTCTGCAATGACATAGACATAAATTCTTAGTGTTTTGGTTCAACAAGTCATGCATATATGTTCCTGGAGTCCCATCAGTCTGAGCTATGTTACAGTAATGAGCTGTAATTGTACTAGTTCCTTTTTTTTTGTTTTTTTGGAGTAATAACTAAAGCACTTTTAGGTATATATTATAATCATCACATATTTGTTTATCTCTGTTGAAGTTATCTGGTTTTTAAGCATCTTTAAATTTAAGGTTGATTTGTTCATGGATAAACAAAGAGTTGGTAGCTTCGATTCCCTGTGAAACAACAATGTTGAAAATTTTAGGGATGAATTTAAAGTATAAGCAAAACAAGTTAATCTGATCTTATATGCTGATTGTGACCACCAGTTATCTTGTCTGTGGCAATAAGCCAAGGTTTTTCCATTTACTCACAATGGTTATTAACTCATTCGTTTGTATTTTTATTTTTATTTTATAAGTATAATTCATTCGTTTGTATTGCATCATTTTTCACACATTAGCAGCAAAAAGAAAATTGATAAAATGTGCATAATACACATTTTTAATCATTTGATCTGATAAAAAATTTTAATCATTTTTTTCTGTTGGCAACATTTTTTATGGAGTTTCTGCTTGTTTTTCAATTGTTTATTTGACAATTTAGTGATGACTTGCTGATTCAGTTTCAGCATTCTTGTGTTCAGATTTGGGATTTGTCTATGAATTCATCCTAGTGTTTCTTCTTGTATTTCTCAGGTTATTCGTTCCTTAGCTCCTGATAAATTGAAGCAAGAGCCTTTAATCATTGAAAATGTTCCAGATCCTCTTGCAGGAGAACAGGTATTGACAGAGGAAATGATTGGCAACTTTTCACTTCATCTGAATCTTAAGATTTAGAGAAATGACCCCATGAGCTGGTTGTTATTATATTTGCTGTTGCTTGTTTGCTGCCTTCCTGCCAACTGTTTCAGATCAAATGAGCTGTTAGCTTGAGCTTAAGCTTTTGGGTTAGGTGGTAGTCTATATGGTATCAAGCTAATCACTGTAAATGGAAAAAATTGCCTGTAATTCAAAACTAATAACAGCAATATGGTTATATTGGTTGCTTTGTTCAGATATGTGATCCTATGATCCTGAGAATTCACATGGCTTCTTCATAATGTCCCTTAGCGATATTCATTCTTATCTTATAATGACATACCTATCAAAAACAAAAAAAACAACATCAATTACAGTTCTGATTTATGCGGGGTGGAAATATTAATGTTCCTGTGGATTTTGATCTTTTTAATCAGACGTGGCCAACAGAGGCAGAAATGGCTGAGGCTGATAGGAATCAAAAACAAAAAAATCTGAAAAAGAGGATTCTTCCTCGAGGTACTTCAGAATACCAGGTATGTGTTATGATCAACCCTTATATTTCATCTTTAGTCTTTTATTTATTTATTTATTTATTTATTAAGGCTTCTGTTAGTCTTTGTTGGTATGCCCTAACCTGATAGTAATAGTTTGAGAAACTGTAAGTCTTGCAGGCTGCTTGGATTGTGGATGATACAGATGTGGAGGATTCAGATAGGAGTGATGATGATGATGCTGGTGATGGAATGGTGTTAGATGAAAATGAAAGTGGTCTTCCCGGTCATGAGGGAAACAATAATTTTGACCTTGATGATGACCAAGCTTCTCTTTCACTTGACTCCAGGGACAATGATGAACAAACTGATGTTGATTCAGTAATGATGGTGAGTTCTTAACCCATCATAGATGCATTAAGTAATAGTTGTCTCTTCCATGGGTTCACTTGTATTGGTAGGATTATGGTTAAATAAACTAATATCCCTTTTTTCTCATTCTATCTCAGTATCTTCTTAGTCTAAATTGAAGTTTATAATTAAGATGGAATGTTTAGCACGAGTCCAATATTATTTACAATGAGATAGAAATGTTGTTCCTTTTCTTTGTTGGATGACACATATTTTACCAATAGGCAATGTCAGATACATCTCCCATACCAAACCTTGGCCTTGTCTCATCTGAAATGGTACTTCACATACTTTGAAATGTCCATATTACATAACTTAGAAGTGTACGAGTAAGAAGAGTGAAAAGTATCGGAGCTGAGAGAAAGAGGAGGCAAAATGGAGTCCAATAAGTTGAATGAATTTATAGTTCCAAGCACCCATACCCAATTAAAAAGGGAAGAAAAAGTAAGGATCCAAAAGCCTAATTACAATAACCTACTTAGGATTCTTTCTTAAATGTAGTTGTACTGCACAAGAATGTTTCAAAATGATTGATGTACTGATGTTAAACATGCTGTACTGGATAGATATTTACTCTAAGATCTGGAAAAAGAGAAATGCTTGCTCCTGTGAATCCTAGCCTAAGATCTGAAAAAAGAAAAAAGTCAGGGATCAGTTCCTTAATTCAGCCATGAGATCTGTAGTTAGGCAGAGTTTGGCACCTAGAGACATGCCTGCTCCTAGAGGCACATACTAGAATCTGTGTGACATAACCTGGGGCTTCAAGATGTCATTCTGAGGGAATACTAACTAGGTTAGGCCAGGCTGTTGTGTCTGTTAGATTTGTTTGAGGATGATTTAGAGGTCCAATAATAAAAATGTGTGTACGTGTGTGTATACATATGATGGTAGTTTTAGAAACGGGGACCCTGGGTTCTGACTCAGGTGGCTAGCAGTTGGGGTGGAGATGAGAAGTTCTAGATTTGATCTATTTGCTATTAAGGGGGAAAAACTATCAAAAAATTAAAATAAAATGAGAAGGGTCTTGTGTTTTGTTCAATTGTGAGACGAAAAAAGATGGAAAAGGAAGATATTTGGTATGCAAAAGAAAATAAGTATCTCCAATCATTCACTGGCTTCCATTGGTAAGAGTACTCATTGATTCAGCAAAGGAACGTGGATCTGCTGTAACTGAAAAAATGTTGCAAAGTTCGTATATTATTTGATTCCAGAAATGAACTTGCTGCTACTTAATGACTTGCTAGATGCGGTTTAATCTCCTGACAGGCCCTTGTTGAAAGTTTGATGATTGTTGCATGATGATCTTTGTTTATCAATGTTCCAATCAGAGAATCTTTCTTTATCGATGTTGAATATATCTGTAGCATATGTTTAAATCTCGAAAGTTTTAAAGGAATATCCTTGTAATTACAAATCTATTTAGGACTATTTGGTTTTGCTTCCCAGAGCCACTAAATGATTTGTTCTTTTATATATTGCATTATTAGTCGTTTTCTCTGTGGTTTCGGGTGTTGTTTTGGTTTCAGGCTTTGGTTTGTTGTTTCTCTTTTCCTTTGCTTGCCTTTTGGCGCTTTTTGTATACTTCGTGTGTACTTGGTGTGCCATTTCCAAGTGCTTTTAATATATTTGTTTGTTCGCCTAACAAAAAAATTATTCGTTGTTTTTCCCTACTCTCTCATAATGCAAAAAGCTTTCCTTTATATTGCAGGAAGGTGAGAACTTGACAAGGGAGCAGATCGAGGATGAAATTAAAAAACTTAAAGATGCGCATGCTGAAGATGAGGGTATCTCTCTTTTTTCCTGATGTTGTTGTTGTGGGCTCATTGGCATTGGTCAGTAGTCAAGTGATGGCCTGTAGAAACACGCAGTTTCCTTCAAACATACTTGCTGATCAGTGCATTGTTTTTTGGGAGGATTCCTCATCCTTCTTTTGTATTTCTTTGTCCTTAATTTAATACATTTGTTGTTTCTGATAAATATAAAATAAAATAAAATAAAAAATAAATAAAAAAAAAGGAAAGAAACATGCAATTTTTATGAGGCAAATGCTTTGGTTAATTATTGGGTATCTCTCAGAGAGTAGACTGGCTCTGATGTTTTTACTCTTGCATGTCCTGAGTTGGGTTTGAGCGCATAGCACTTTAAAGTACTAATACTGCCATTTAGACATCCCTTTTCTATTCATTGTAAATCGAGACTTTGTTAAAAACTTTTCAAGCAATGATCAGGATGCTACTCCATTTCATCTTTGAGTGGCACTGATGAAAAGGGTCTGGTTGTTATTTCTTCATTGCTTGCTTTGTTTTCATTTGCCCTGTGGTTTTTCAAAGGAGTTAATGAGCCTTAACCTCATAAACCTGAATCAGTTGTCCAGGGAATGTAATGGGATTGGTGGCTTACTCACATTTAATGAGCCACTAAGGCAGATTTTTGTGGCACAATTTTTAATGGAATCTTTGTATTTTTCTTTTTTGAAAGACTGCTGCACTGTTTCAGCCTCAGATCTTTATGTATGGAAGTAGAAAAACTTGCTTGAAATACTAAAAATTATAGTTATAAACCATATGTAAATTAGCCTCTTGCTTAATTGCCTTTCTTGCTATCTTTCCTTTTCCAGCATGTACTCATTTAGATGCTAGCTTACCAAGATATTAAACCATGTGTTTCACCCTGTGATCAGCCTGTTGTCAGCATTTTATACGTGTGCTAATGCATTTCTTAGTTGCTTATTAATAATTACTTTGTTATGTTTCAGAGTATCCTGATGAAGTGCATACCCCCTTGGATGTTCCGGCGAGAAAGCGTTTTGCCAAGTATAGAGGCCTCAAGTCCTTTAGAACGTCTTCATGGGACCCTAAAGTTAGTAAAATTATGATGATAATACATTTTGTAGCTTTATTTTCTTTCTAAACATTAGAAGTCTTCTAAATATGCCAATTTGTCTACATTCAGGAATCTCTACCTC
The DNA here is from genome assembly GCF_004353265.1 of Vitis riparia. Classification (NCBI taxonomy): domain Eukaryota; kingdom Viridiplantae; phylum Streptophyta; class Magnoliopsida; order Vitales; family Vitaceae; genus Vitis; species Vitis riparia. The sequence goes on along the minus strand of NC_048448.1, from coordinate 951,770 downwards.
CAGATTATGCTAGAATTTTCTCATTTGATAATTTTGCAAGAACACAAAAGCATGTTCTTGCAAAAGCTCTAGATATGGAGCAAGGGTACATGGATGACTGTGTACCAGCTAGCACATACATAAGGCTTCATATCAGGGAGGTACCAGTTAGTGTTGCCTCCAAGTTATGTATGCTTGGGAAGAGAATGCCAGTGATTGCATGTGGCCTTTTGCAACATGAGTGCAAGATGTCAGTCCTTCACTTTAGGTAACTTTCTTTTAGCATTTCCCCTTTCTTATTTTTTCAGTTCTTTTGTAAACAATTATCTGCTCTGTCATTCCTGTTGTGATTTGGAACTTCCTCATTTTAATTTTATTTTAATCTAATTTTATCTTTTGATGCTTTTGCAGCATAAAGAAGCATGACGCTTATGATGCTCCTATCAAATCCAAAGAAGAACTAGTATTTCATGTTGGTTTCCGCCAATTTGTCGCTAGGTATGCGACAACACTGATGGTGGCCTTTTTAAATTTCTTCCAATATCTTTTCCCCCTTCCCTGAAGTAGTGGGCTCATTGCTGTCATTTGCAGGCCAATATTTTCTTCTGATAATATGAATTCAGACAAACACAAAATGGAAAAGTTTCTTCATGCAGGACGTTTCTCCATAGCATCAGTTTATGCCCCGATTTCCCTTACTCCTCTTCCTTTGATAGCCTTGAAGAGTGTGAATGATGTTGCTGCCTCACCTGCTGTTGTTGCATTTGGTTCTTTGAGATGTGTTGACCCAGACAGGATTATTCTGAAGAAAATTATCTTAACTGGGTAAGAAATCCTTCTGATTTGTAATTGAGGATATGACCTTCACAAACATTTAGCTCCCCCATCCAGCCCATCCTCCCAATATCCACAAACACACGCACATACTTCAACACATGTACCCATACACAAAAAATTGTGCATTTTATTGCCCCCATGTTTTGATTTATGAAGCTATATTAAGCATTTAGGTATTTGTTAGTTGTGAATATTATCATTATCAGAAATACCAATTGATAACCTTGACTATATTCTGGTGCAGTTACCCTCAAAGAGTGTCAAAACTGAAAGCCGCAGTAAGATACATGTTTCACAGCCCAGATGATGTGAGATGGTTCAAAGTAAGAATCTATTGGGCAGATGCCACAAACACACACCTATACACATGCAGCATTGTCAGAGTTTTCATTCATGATTGGAGTTTCTGATGTGGATGGTTATTGCAGCCTGTGGAAGTGTGGACAAAATGTGGTCGCCGGGGTCGTGTCAAGGAGCCTGTTGGTACACATGGTATGGTGCTTTCTGTTCCATGTTAAATTTTATCAGAAATCAAAGGGATACCTTTCCCTTCCTTGCATTTTAGGGAGGGGGAGGAACAGGATGGATCAATTAATTATCTCTCTTTTTGTTTGTATAATTCCCTCAGGGGCCATGAAGTGCATTTTCAATGGGGTCCTTCAGCAGCACGACACAGTGTGCATGAGCTTGTACAAACGCACCTATCCCAAGTGGCCCGAACATGGGTTTCCACTTCTTTATGCTTGATCAGAAATTGGGCGGTGCTGAACATGGGTTTTTGATAATATGGATTTTGCATTTTCTGATAGCTATACGGTTATATGTGTAGTGTGATTCTCTCTAAAAAAAAAAATCAAAGAAAGCCAAGATTGTGATTGATGGGAATGAAGCCTTTGGGTTCGGATAGACATTTCAGATTTTTTGTGTTTGCTAGTAGCTGCCTGCTAGTAAGTCACACCCAGCTGAGAAATAAATTTTTTTTGCCTATCTATTGTTGCTTGCGTTGTGTAAGTTTGCTCTTTTTAGAGAATTCTGAAATATACCTCCCTAATTTTTTTTTACAATTTGAAACCAATACTAGTTGCATGCATTGACACTAAGCTTCAAGGGATTTAAGGGAAATTAATACTTATTTTAATATGATTTTTTTCCTCTAGGGTTTTATTATGACATGTTGGATGATTTACGGGTCATTTTCACAAATGGTTATATGAGTAAATTCATTTACCTCCCGTGAGGATTAAGTTAACTATTTGAAAGTATTTAAATTATTTAGTTTAGTCGAACTGAACTAAATTGAAATAAAGTATTTAAAGATCAATTATTATTATTAAATCAGTTTAATCAATTTTTAGTCAATTTTTAGTAAATAAAAATTAATTAGATTGGTTGAATTTGATTTTAATACTCAAACCGTATCAATCCATACTCCATGCTTCGAAATCTTAAAAAGGCTATGTGAAATAAAGCATCTTTGTCTTTTCTCTCTTTATTTATTTTTATAATATGGTTTTAAAAACCGAATTGGACCGGCCAGTCCAATCGGTTGGACCGCCAGTTGGTCATCGTTCCAGTTCGGTCCGATCATTAGACCAGATGGAGACCAAACCGGGATTGGACCGCTTGAACCGGCGGTCCAACCGGTGAACCAGACGAACCGGTCGGTTCTGAGGGAAAAAATCGGTTCAAATTATTTTAATTTTTTTTTTAGTTTTCCAAATGCTCATTTTCAATCTCTATATTCCAATTTCCAAAATAAATAAAAACGTGAATTTTATATTTATTAGTATGCAAAAATCTTCATGAATATTCAAACATTGACATGTTATGTTTTTATTTTGAGTAATTATTTAAGTGTTGTGGACCTATGGTTGACATTTGTATTATTTGTTATGAACAATGTGTCAAGTTAACAACTCTTTGATAATTTAGTTATTATAGGATAGTAATGGTTTGATTATTTGATAAATATTGAGTTTATTGACATTATGAATGTATAACATCTTATATTGTGTTATAAATATCATATATGATAATTGATGACTTCTACAGGTAAAAAATTTTGTGACAAAACTCAACTTACTCAATAAATAAAGTAGATGCTGTCAAAATTTACATAGAATTTATTAATTTATTAATTTTTTATATTATATAAAATAATAAAATATATATTTATGACATCACCAGTTCGATAGCGGTTCGACCGGCGGTCCAACCAGTGAACCGTGAACCGGTAACTTTTCCGGTTATTTAAAACATTGCTTTTATTTCAACGAAAAAGGAAAAGAATGTTGGTGAATTTAACGTCACCAAATCATAAATGCCTAATGTAGCCCTAATATTTTTATTAAATACGTAAATGTCCCTGTCAATTAGTGACCTGGCACGATGAAGGGCCCTCTACAATTGTACTATACGCTCCTCCATTGAAACTCCGGAAGCTTAGGTTAGAGAGAGCCTAGGTTTAGGGTTAGGGTTTTGCAGAAGGCGGGAAACAGGGAGGGAGAGAGAGAGAGAAGGAGAGGAAACGCCATGAGCAGAAGCTTGGGAATACCTGTGAAGCTTCTACACGAAGCCGCGGGTCATGTGGTGACTGTGGAACTGAAAAGCGGTGAGCTTTACAGAGGAAACATGATCGAGTGCGAAGATAATTGGAACTGTCAGCTTGAAAGCATCACCTTCACCGGCAAGGTACTACTCTCTCATCACTATGGAAACTATATTATCTGTAAATTGCAATTTTAGTCTCTTTCTTCCTCATTTGCTTCACATTTCTCATTTCTGGCTTCTTTAGTGTGCTGTGATCTCTGCGGTTTTAAAAAACCCTAGATCACGCACTGTTGATGCAGACCTCGTTGATCCTTCAAGCACTGAAATATCTTAAATTATTAAATCCCCGCTAAACCCTAAGACTAAGTTTGGATCTTGGAAACAAGGAAAAAGATGGAAAATACTGAAAATTGATGCTAAACCTAATGAATTGCTTACTTTCATGTATTGAAAATTGCACAAAGAACCCTTAACTTTACTCATCATTTTTTTTTCTTTTCCTGGCGATATCTAGAAGCCATTTCTTTGCAGCTAGAATAACACATTTGAGTTTGTAATTTTTGGTGATAATGGAAGCATTGTAATTTGATGGGGCATACCATTTGAAGTGGATCCAATTAAGTTTTTAGGAGATGTGAGTTTCATCTGAAGGTGTGCGAAATGTATTGCCTGGAGATTATGCTGTTATTTTCAAAATCACTTGGTTTGTTATAAAAAAAAATAAAATCCCTGAATAGTGCTTTCTTGTTCTATGGTTGATGCCACAATCATACCCTGTACTGGCCTTATAAAGATCTTGTTTTCAAAATCATTGCAATACTCCTCCCAATTCTTACAAAACCTATTTTAAGGCTTCTGTAGAACTATTCAGAAAGATGGATGTTTTTCCCACATTGTGGAAGTTTGGGTTTCACTTTCTCACGGTACCTCTCATCTGTCCCAACAATCCTCATTATTTACATTCGTATTAGTTCCAATGAGATATGATATATATCATATTCATTGAATTTTGATATCTATCAAAAAAAATATATCATATTCATTGAATAATGATATTTTAGTATATTATATCTAATAAAATATTTTATAACATGCTAAGGCATAAAAATTAGAAGGAAGAATATATTTTATCCCAATATTAATATACTGCTTGGTATTTTAAAAAATGTGAAATTTTTTTGCAATTTATTTTAATTTTAAATTTTTATTAACAATATTAATAATTAAAATATTTAAAGTTTTATTAATAAAAAATATTATATTGTCCAACCCAAAATTTAATTTTTAATTAAATTTTTTTGTTTTGCATAGTGATTAACATGAAAAAAGAAAATTAAAATAAATAGAGGAAAATAAATGAAAGAAAATAATTTATGATCCATGGGATATATGTATCCCACCTCTTCCTATGGGATTATTAAACCTTATGTATAAGGGATATGAGGAAGGTGATGGATATGTTATACACCTCTTATCTTATTCCATTATTAACCAAATATAGGATAGGATATCCCACCTCCATCTTCATTTTAATTTTGTTTAAATTTTTGTTCACAGTTTGTCTTTTTGTTAATCCTCACTTATTGGCAGTATTAGATTTTATGAGTTACTTTGCTTACATAATATTTGTGGTCCTTCATATTTAACACTCAACTCAAGAAGACCTAATTCCATCAGCTTGTGATCGTGACACAAATAATATATTTGGCATCCAGTTCTATCTTTTGCTATAGCCACTATCAGATGGTTGCTGAGTCAATTTTTATTGGTGTAAACCTGCCATCAGAGTTGATGTAAAAGCAGCTTTATACAGTATTCTTCTTCCTCATCTAGCTTTATTAGAGGAAAATAGGACCAAATATTTCAATTTCACTTTTCCTATGGTCTGGATGACAACCTTAAAAGCACATGTGCCTTGTCTATTGTTGAATGCTGATGTTAGTTGTTGAATGTCAATGGATGCATTCATGCTTTTAAGCTCTTACAGTAGGTGAATCTTCTTATCCATGTTCTCTTTTTCCATCAGTTGCTGATTTTGTTAGTTCCTCCACAGGCAAGGATGGGAAGGTTTCACAGCTTGAGCATGTTTTTATCCGAGGCAGCAAAGTCAGGTATCAAAATTGTTCCATACATGAGATGGTCTATTCACTATTAGATTCATTGTTTGAAACTGACCTGAAATGCCACCAGGTTTATGGTCATTCCAGACATGCTGAAGAATGCTCCAATGTTCAAGCGTCTTGATGCTAGAATCAAGGTACTTATGCATTCACAATCAATTAGATTCCAAGTCAAATACCTTTTTTTTCTCTCTACTCTTCTGATTCGTTCGAGTGCATAAAATTCTTGAAGGGCAAGGGCTCAGCACTTGGAGTTGGCCGGGGTAGGGCCGTTGCAATGCGTGCTAGAGTAAGTTTCTGTGTCATCTTGTCATATAATTTTGTGTTATTGTTGTATATGGTTTGGTTCTGAAAGAGTGAAGATTATTTATAATTTGTTATCTCCTATTAACATTAAAGAAACTTGGGATTCCAAATGACTTCAAATCTAGTGGGCTGGCACATTTTTTAATCTAACAAGGCCATGTGTCAGGATGCTGGAGATTAATTGTTGAATTGTATGCAACATTGTCCTCTTGTTAACAGATATGAAGCTGACTCTCCAACTCTATTTTCCTCTGCAGGCTCAGGCGGCTGGTCGTGGAGCTCCACCTGGTAGGGGTGTGCCACCAGTACGGAGATGATAGAATTTTCTTAATATAATCAAATGCCCTTCATTCAGAATTTGTAGGTTATTTATAGCCAGTTGCCTGAGTACTTTCTTCTTATTAAGATCCAGGCTCTCAGTTGACTAGGAAGAAAAAAAATGTTGTACAAGGATATGGATAACTACCTTTTCTCCCTTCCATTTGAAAGTATATTGCCTAGATTTTGTCCAACCTATGTGTCCTTGTATGCATGTTATCCAGACTGCTGACTTTTTCATTTGAATTAACCTTTTATCATGTTTGTTTGGCCTTTCAGATTAATTTCCATGTTTCAAGTGTTCTACAGGAATTGATTTCTATTCCTAATAGAACAAGGCACTCAGCTTAGCACGGATCGTTGCTACTTATTTTATTTTTATTTTTGTGGTTTTGGGGTGGGGTAGCGGTTCTGTTCAACTCTTTGTTCGGTACCATGAAGCTCACTCTTGAAAATCCATGGAGCTGGTGCCTGCATATGATCACCTAAATGAGGTATGCGTTAAGCCTGAAAGTGTTTATTTACAAAACTAGCAAAAGCTCTTTGGGTAACTTTCTTTGCTCCCAAGCAGCATGTAAAGGTAGGCCCAGAAAATTGAGCAGGCAGCTGGACTGTCCTCCCCATTCCCAGCTCCAGCCCCAGCCCCTCCGTTGGGCAGTAGCCCAGCCCTAGTTTGAGTACCTCATGGCGAACTCTTTACATCATCCTCAAACAGGAGCTCAGCCAAAGGCCAGAACGGAATGTTGAATGATCCAATATTAGAAAAAGGGTGATAATCTAAAGAGTTATGATGTTTAATCAATTACTTGATTGTGAATTAGATGTGATAACGGAAAGGGAAAAAAGGAATTTAGGGGTAGATTCATTAGCTTTACTGGAACAATGTAGGAAGATCACAAGTGCGCACAACTGGGAAATGTAAAATATGATTTAGCCAAATCAGTGGAAGTAGCCGTACAGTTCCAGGAAGCAAATGCAGAAGTTCCATGGGTTAGAAGCATCAGAGGTGGGACCTGTCAGAATAACCCTAAAGAATCTGAAGGGAAGTAGAGCATTCGGTGCCATTATAGGCCATGATGCATACTGACCGGGCTTGCACATTGTTTGATCATTCTCATGTACTCTCAAGTTTGTCCAAGCTTTCCCATCCAACGACCCCTGTGGTATCCATAAAATCTACTTGTTAAACACCATTATTTGCTTGGAAAAAAAAAAAAAAAAAATTAAAGAATCATTCTTTACCTGAAGATTCCAAAATCTAATATAGGCTCTCGATCCATCCTGTCTCAAGGTGTAATAGTTGCACATAAGCTGCACCAAGTAAAAATCTCCAATGTTACTACTGCCTATAATAGACCAGACATTTGTTGAAGGTCATGATACCAACCCGTCTACAAGTCCTCCCTTATCTTTTCTTTTACTAGCGAAAACTCTAGCCAATACATCATGACGGTATTTCAAACTTTTTTAGAATGGTTTCTGATATGACAAAACGTAAGAAGCTTGTGGGATTTATGTGTAGAGATAAAAACCTGGTGATCTTCGCCAATGTCAACCGTCCACCATGAACAGTTCTTCCCATCTTCAACTCGAGGCCCAGTGAAAGATGTTCCCTAGTGCACAAAAACTCAAAATCAATAACCAATCAGAGGAGATTATAATGCAAGATTAGCATCACAAGATTGAGATTATCCTACCTGATAAGTCCTTGAGACTAGAACCTTTGGGTCAGTATGTCTCGAAGTTGGACTGCTTGCAGTAATAGTTATCCTCTGACACATGCAATTTAAGAGCATTAGGAGTCATATGAAGGAATTTCTGTTGGCTTCAAAACAGGGAATAATTCCAGAAAGTTTACCTTGGCTAGAATGGGATTTACCCACTGATGTTCCCCATATGATGTGCCTGCAAAGTGCAGAACTCCATTGCTGTCCCCATCACATATGTACTGGAGCTCCTTAAAGCTAGATCGCCTATGTTGAAATCTTGCACTGCAAAAAGGTGAAGCCATGTTAGATATGATTCCCTCTGAACATGAAAATACAGAGAAAGTGAGAGTTGATGACATTGAGGTGCATGAGGACCATTTCCCCCCTTTCCCACTTCCATTCTCAGCCAACGCACCCACCAAAAAGATTAAAAATAAATAAATAAATAAAATAAAATAAAAAATCAGTTGCTAGATTAACCATACAAGAAACTAAAGCCATCAAGGAAAATTTGACTACTTGTTTATTAAAGTGTGCTATACATTGTGAGTCAAGATCCTAACATTTTAAGTCTTAAAGAACATTGATAACTCAGTATTGAATTTCTGGTAACCCAATGTTCTCAGGTTCAAGTCATTATCTGAGTATTCTTAGAATCTACAAGAAAATAAGTGACAATATTATTTAAGTTTCTAAGAAAATTGGCTAGGGTTTTGGTCAACTGGAGATCTCAAGTTCAAGTCATTATCTCAGTAATCTTAGAATCTATCATAAAATAAGTGGCCGGGACAAAGTCATAACTCATATGTGGATCAAAGGGTTGCAATAGTGATGCGGGAATTTGGAGCAAGAGGCGGCCATGGAAGCATTAGCCATGGTGAAGCCTATTTCTTCATAGTTTTCTATACCTTCATCAGAAGACAGAATAGTAGGTCATAAGGCTTAATTGTAAACTAGAACTTCCATTTTTTGATCTCTAAGTTAATAATGGAAATTTTGAGATTTTAAATCTTGTATTATCTTAGCCATATGAGGCACAGATATCTTGTTTCTAGTTGTTTGCCTAGTAATTTAGTAAATCCTATCCTACATGTTATATTCAACAGCATTTTAACCCATGAAGCAAGCACCTTCTATGTTATTTCTTCATAGTTTCCAATAACATCAATGTGAAAACTTACCACTGGTCATTTTCTGGCCTTGCCAATCCAAATTCTACATAATTGATTGCCTCCTTTACCTGTAGTTGTTTCAAGAAACAAAACATCAATTTCAAACTTTTCCCAGAAACAATATGCACTGAAAATAGGCAAGAACAAAAGTTCAACTCACAAGATCATCAAAAACCGGAATCTGTCTGCTAAGGCTGCTCTTCTCCAACTGCAAAATCAATTTAATAAATGGTAACAAACAAGCTAAGATTGCAATTGCTCTCTTAAACAAATTGGCTTCTAAATCTTTTGTCTTGACCTGTATCTATATCCAGGTTCAACATACCTTCTTGAGCAAGGGATATGGCAGTAATGGAAACCGTATGAATGGCAACAAATCAATGACTGAGTGAAGCCTCTCTCTGAAAAGGAGTTCAGGAGTTGAATATGTTATGAGTTCATCCACTACCTCCCACCCATGCAATTCCTTTGCTTGCATACACCACAATAAGATTGCATTGAGAACTCTTTCCTCAGACGTTACAGTCAGATCTGGATGCTGCAAAACGCATAGCTCTATTTTAAGAAATGATCCACATATGTTATATAGATTTTCCAATATGTAGTAGGAAGCAACTCCCAATGAAGAAGTGTGATTTGGCTTGGAAGCAGGAGATTTTCTATCTGAAATCCACAGTGATAAATCATATTCCTATTTAAAGGAACCAAATGGTGTCTCCAACTCCTTACAGGTACCATATTTCCATCCGAAGGTGTCTCCAACTCCTTCAGGACATCAGTTTACCAGATAGAAACCATTTCCACCTCTACAACATCATGAGAAATTAACGCCCATTTCTCTTTTTTTTTTTTCTCTACTTTCAGTAACCAGTAATCTCCACACTCTTTTAAGTTATTGGAACAGTTATAATTTCCTCAGGGAAGCATATGTAGTTCGATTCATGGAAAACCAATCAGTGAACCTCTTGGAAAGTGAAAACCAACCTGAATAATACTGCTAAAAGTTGTCTGATCTAACAAGATGAAGTCAATGCTTGCAGTTGTGTAATAATCGAAGTGTGTTGAAAATTTCCTCAGGCATGTTTCTTCAATAAGTTTACATGACAGAACTGATGAAACCACTTGGAGAATTGGACATACTGAGTCCTGCAACAAAGTTCAAAAGTTAGCTTCAAAAGCAACAACCCAATTACTTTGCCAAAACTGTCTGCTTCGCCGTCCATTTAACTTGTGCATAATAGAAAAAGTCTTGTTGTATGACCTTCTTCCACTAGAGAACTCCGTCCCTGCATATAATATGTAGATGAGAGGTATCAATTATAATCCATTCTCATAAAAAGGTCGCTTCTTTTGTTTTCGGAAGTTCGAAACCGCAAGTCACTTCTCCGTTCTTTTAATTCTAGTCATACAACTAGTACTTTGGAATAATGACAGATCAACAATGTAACTGTGACTAAAATTGATGAACTAGAATATGTGGTAAAATAAGGATTACCATACTACCTCTGATAGGCATTCTAAAAGAGTTTTGCAGCATTCCTGATGCAAGAGAGCAACACCAAATTGATCTGCCAATAGAAGAAGCTGGAGTAACAAAGTCCCCGTGTCCATGGTATCATCTATATCGAGTTTGCCACTATACATGAATTCAAGCATAGCATTGAATGCTTGTGGCGACACATCCCTTAGGCAAACCTTTGAGGAAATGCTCTCACTCATTCCATTTGTGAACATCTGCCAATACAACCATTGCCTTCAGTAGGGATATTATTAGATGGTAAAAGAGGAAAGAGAAAAAAAAGCAAGGAAACAAACAAACTCAGACACACACAAACTAACCACAACCCCATATAGAACTCCATTATAAACCATCAGGTTCCTTCCATAACATGGAATGAGCCAACATACCAGATAGGGAGGCATAGCTACAGAGAGGCATGTCTTGATTACACCTATTCCAGCCATTTTTCATGTCAATAATGCTGTATAAGTATGTCATGTATATTCCCACAAGCATGGTTGTATCATCTTTAATCATGGATCAAGAACAGTGTCCATAGCAAGGCAAGAAAAAACAAAAGGAAACATAAAATTGCTCAAGGCTTGTTGAAATGCAAATTCCCTAAAATTGCTGATTTTTGACTAAAAAATTGCAAGGCATTTCTGTATCTTCTGATTTCTACAAACAATGTGAATGAATCTCTAGGGGGAAGAAGTAATCTTGCAAGATTCTACTAAAGGTTCGTTGATCCTATAACCCACTGAGACAAAATGCCAACTAACCATCCAATCATCCTGCATAACATGCATCTTTTTCCCTGCTTGAGAAGTTCCTAAACCCAGGAAAGACTGCAATGGTACATTTCCTACTATATACAAGGAACATGAGAGAGTCAATCTCAAAAAGCACATTACTGAGGTGGAGATATCAAGTCACCTCACCTTTGCAAATGGAGCACTCCATAAACCAAGGATAATTCTATGTGGCCGTGCAACAAGACCATGACCCTCAATGTAGATGTCCACATCACAGTACTTTCCAGTAAAATGCAATTCTTTTAGCCTCAGCATACTCACAGGGAGTCCAGATAGGAAAGATGTACAGCAATGGGGCCAAGCATTTGGATATGATATCTCAACATTCTTACCCGAGTCAAATAATTTCTTATTCAGTTTAAAACGTTCAATAATCTCTTCACACTGATTCAGCAATGGCACCACTTCAAATTGTAAGCTCAGAGCCCTCAGGGATACAAGTTGTGACTCTGGAATCTGCATCAAGCAGACAAGTGCACTGTTAGAAATTCAAGCTCTGCAACAAAGTTTAAAATGTGATAGATATTTACTAGAACAGATGATTATGTCACTGTAACTTTACCCTCAAAAGAAATGAATTATCTTATGCACAGACAAGATATAACGAATACGGTTTAAACTACTCACATCAACCATACCTAAATTTTGAGTTCTAATCATTTATCACAAAGGCAAATGCTTTGTTTCATTGCTCTAACCACAACCAATCATCAATTTGCAAATGTCAAGATGTGTAGCACAGGTGCAATTAGAGATACTATGGACAAACACTTTCGGTTGTCTAATAAGTTGAAAAGTTCTGCTTTCAAATGATAAAAAGAAGCCATTACCATTCTTTAATATTACTTAAATTATCCATATTCAGCAAGGGTATTCACAATATCTGGAGCTGTATCTATTATAAGGAACGCTTAAGAATGGTTTGATATGCCCCTATATTCTTAACTCAAAACAGGTATAACAGCTGAGGGTGGACAACACGGGAAGTGAAAAAAGGATGGGGCCACCAAAAAATTACAAAAATAAAATATTCCATGAAATGACAACAATATCTGTACTGGATCATAATAATAATATTAATAACGAGAATAATGATGAGCTTTGTTCCATTTATGCTTCTAAGTATATACAAGTCACTCTAATGCTATTCTCAGAGGTTCTCCTATTCTTCTTTTAAAACAGAAACACCATGCTTCAACAAGTGCATCCAAATGGATCCTAGGTAATTGACAACCAACTCTCCTACCAATTAGCAACTTCCAAGGGTGATTTGCTTATCCAAGCAGTAGAAAGGACAAATGAATGAAGATAAATGAGGAATGAATGGAAAATAAAATACCTGGGTCTGGCCCGTATAGATATATTGAAGGAATGCATGAAGAACTGGGTAGGTTACCCCTGGGAGCTGGACAACCTCTTTATCTGCTGAAGTGAAAGAAAAATTACCAGATGCCCCCAAGATAACCTTGTGAGCTGGTACAGCCCTTTCCTCCAAACCAACAATGAAGAACATATCAGATAGTTCCCAACTCTCAACAAAATTTTCGAGTCCCCATTTTTCATAGCTCACATACTCATCCTCCAAATCCTCTTCACCATCCTCCCCTCCTTCATATTCACCATAATCCACGTGCTGCCACAGGGATATATGGTTATGGGTTAATGGCAATACATTGACATTTCTATAACCCACATGTTTATCCCAACTACTTAGGCCAACATACTGAACACTACAATTGGGGTTGGAATCAAGCCACTGAAACACAAGATTCTGAAAAGGGTATCTTCCTTTGCCAATACTAATCAACCCATCATAGATACTGATCCAATAGCTCTGAAATGCCGAAGAACAACAAAGCCCGATCCCTGCCACATCAACCACAGTCTTCCCATCCACCTCAATTTTCAATCTCCGATTCCGATGACTACCAAGAATTACCGTATAGTGTGGACTGTTATCCCTTTTATAATGGTAGTGCTGACTTCCCACACTCTCCCGAAAAACCAACGTGACATCATTGTGAGCAAAAGCTTCGAATGCCACACAGCCTCGCCCAGCTTCCCGAAACCTCAGGTCCTTGCGCCAGGCACACTCAAATGGTGCCACAGTAAGAAACTTCTTCTGCTTCTTCTCAATCATCTCTCCCTATAATAACTACCTTTGTTCACTCAATTTCTCGGGCACACTAATAACCGAGAAACGCCTCCATTTATACTTCGTACAACATCACATAGCCGAAAGAAACACCGCCTTAATCTCTTTGAAGAAAAAAAACAAACACCTGTCCTCCAAAAAAAAAAATCCATTCGAACTGAATCAAAGCAGTACACCAAACCATGAGAAAATAAATCACATGGAATTTCCTAATTTTGCTTGACGTATTAGCTGAGTCAACAAAAACAACAAAACAGGTTCAGAAAATCTACTCACAGCTCATTCGTCGCTGTCTGACTGAAACTCAGAAATTGCTAGAATCCCACATCACCCAACAACGACCAAACATCAATTCAAACAAGAGTTCCTATCGATCCTACGCCACATCCTTATCCTCAGTATACAACACTCCAATCAATATACGAAAAAAATATCTAACAAGAAAACCCAATTGACATCCAACAAGAAAAATCGAGAAAGAAGACAAAATGAAAACGTAATCAATAGAGACGACAACAACCAAAATATCGCAAATGGAGCAATACCCACCTCAAAAATTCAACAATTATTTGAAGAATTTATCTGGGTTGTATCCTTATTTAACTTCTTTCCGCATTATTACTGATTCAGGGGTCTCCGTCACTGAAAAACTGATCATAATTCATAACCACGAAGAGACATTTGTGAATGAATTTACAGAGATGGTGAGTGGAGAGAGAAACTTATGGTTATTGACGCAGTAAAATGAAACGTGGCCGGCAGAGCGTGGGTGTGTAGCTTTCGAACCCGAGTATCAGGTTTCAAGGTCAATTATTTTCTTGAGACGCAATATCTTTTTTCTCCTTTTATGAATATTCCTTTAAGGGGAGGTGTAAATTCTGATTTTCAAAGGAATATTATGCGCTTGCGATAAAATTTGAAACAAAGAAAATAGTTTGGAAAAATGTTAGAAAAAATATATATATAATTAAAATTTTCTACAAATTTATATGAAAAAAAGAGTAAAAATTTAAAAAAATATGTATTTAAAATTTTAAAGTTTTTTAAAGATATAAGGTAAATTTATATTTTTTATAAAAATATTTTAGTTTATATAAAAAAATTATTTTAAAATATTTTACTTTTATTAAAAATATTTTTTAAAAATAAAAAATATATATATAAAAAAAACATATGAAGTTTCTCTAATTTTTTTCAATGAAAATACAAAAAACAATAATAATAATAATAATAAAACATTATATTTTTTTAACTTTTTTTCTTAGACATTGAGAATCCTTTATTTCTTTCCTATTTATTTTATTCATTGGATATGCAATTGCTCTCTATGTGAATCCATACTCAAAAGTGATGCCACGTAGGCCCCATGAGTCAAGAGTGGCAATGTGACTCTGCGTAGATCCCAAAGGCATGATTGTGTCCATGTCATGATGGGGTCTGCTCATCCTGTGTATAGCCTAATAGCCCTTCACTCAATCATATATTTAGAAATTATAAAGTTTAAAAATATTTTATAATTCAAAAGTTAAATAAAATTATACGCCAATATAAAAATAAAATTCAATTTATTTTCTAAATTATTATAAAATAATTAATAATTAAATTAATTAATATTTAAAATTAAATATTTTTGTAAACTCAAAGTTTTAAAGAGGTTTAACCCATAATAAATTAGAATTGTGTTAATAAATTAAAATAGTATTAATAAGTTATATCGATTAAAAGGTCTGTCAAAAATATTATCAAGACATTGATTTGGTCGCCCATTTATTGAAGATATGATAGTGAATTCATGGGGCTCTTATGGTCATGACTCATTCCATGTTTCGATGATTACTTCGTAAAGGGATACGTAATCCAAAAAGGCAATTGCATGTAACCCTACAAGGATAGAATTAATAAGAAAAGAGGAGGGATAGAAAAGAAAATTAGGTGGTATCTATTTTTTACTTAATTTTAAATAAAATTTTAATATTTAATAGTATTAAATATTAGGTTATTTGTTTTTGTATTATTTTATTTCTATTAAGTATTAAAAAGTAAAGAAAAACTAATATATTATTTTATTTATTTATAAAAAGTTACATATTTTGGTTTTTTTCATTTAGTAAAAAATTATAATAAGTTATGAAAAAGTAGAAAAACAAATAATCTAAATTCTGAAAAAAAAATTGTTTTCGGCAAAAAGTTAAAAAAACAAATACCGCCTTAAATGTCAAATTTTTTTTCTTTTTTTTAAGTACTTTTCGTGACCATACACAGCTTTAATGTTTCAAAATTAGTTTTTGGCTAAAAGCTTCACTGTTGTGCTGTATGAATAAAGTAACAGTGATTCTAGGTTATGCTTTCCACTTGATTTGGAGTTGCTTTATGAAAACAATATGCTTTTTTGGCTCTCAACTTGTTTTGAAAGGACTTTCCCAGCCTTGACATTCCTTTACGTGGGCTGAAGAGCCCACAGTCCATAATACACGAAAATAATATGGTTTGAACTGGGCTGAAGAGCCCAATGCCGCCCATTGTGTTATACCCAAATAGCCGGTTTGAACTGGGCTGACGAGCCCAATGTGTAATACCCAAATAGCAAAGAACCATTTTCAGCCCAGTCCCCCCACTTGTGACACCCAAGTAGCATTCTTTGACATGAGAAGGAATTAAAAATTTTAATTTCCGTTGCCGGGACTTGAACCCGGGTCTTTCGGGTGAGAGCCGAATATCCTAACCAACTAGACTACAACGGAATTGATTTTTCATTATTTGACTTAATATATTTAAATTATTTCAAATGCACCTAAAATTGTCTATTTTTTAGTTCATCTCCTTAAAACAAGGAATACGCATGTTGTTTACTTATTTCGCTTATTAGGCTTGGTTTTTATTTATTTCATCAATTCGATTCCATTTTTGAATTTATTTATATATTCAAGTCCAAATTTTAATTTATTTCACTATTCTATGATCAAAACAAATATACACGTTAGCCCCTCAAATAAATCAAAGGTTTTTGTTTACCTAAGGCGGTCAGGCGGTGCTGAATTGGCGGATGGAAGAAAGGGGTTGAAGACGAATCCCAAGAACACATCCTCATCATCTCTTTTATTGGTCTCCCTGAATATGGTCAATCCTCATCTTCTCTTCTATCGAAGACAACACACATCGAGGAGTGTGATGTCAACCACTGAATGCGTACAAGGTTTGTTGTGTGCTACCATCATCATTCATCCCCCTAAAGCGGCAGTGCGGCACACCAATTAAGGACTTCCCTTCCTATACTCAACCACCCACACTTGCTTTACCTACTGAGGTAAAAAAATGAGTTTTTTCTTCTTCATTTTATCCTATGCTATCGCCCAAAGACAATCAAATTGAGCTAACTTATGTCTTTGAGACAGTCTGGTTATATTTAATAATTAATTGGTTAAAAAAATGAAATAATCGCTAATTTTGTAAATCCATCTCTTCCCGTATTTTTAAAAAATAACTTAATTTTTTATGCAAATTTCCTTTATTATTTCAAGAATTAATTAATTAAAAATAACAATAATAAATTCAAATTTATAAAATTGACATTTCTTATTTTTAAATTTAAAGAATAACCCAATTTTGACATAAATACTTTTCAATATTTTTATTATTTACATATGTATTTAAAAATAAAATGTTATTTTTAAAAGAAAAAAATGAGAATATTTATGTCCAAAATTGTTTTTTTTTTAAAGGAAGGTTATATTTACAATTTGATTTTTTTTTTTTTTATCTTTCAATTGGTTATCCCTTGTTTCAATTATTTATATGTAGATTTTAAAATGAAATGTTTTTTTTTTTTAATGATGACATTTAAAAAAAAAATAGATGATTATATTTTCAAATTTGATGAACAAAATATGATATAGAACAAAATAAGAGAAGATAACATATCGTATTTTTATGTTTGATGTGTAATAAGATAATATTAATTATCTTAAATAAAAAATGAGAAAGGACAAGTGGTTTGATTATATATTATCCATCCCTTTATTTATATTATTTTTACATGAGATAATTCAAGTAGGATATATATATATTTTATGTATTATAATTTTTTTTACCAATTTTTTTTATATCGCTTGTTTTATAAAATAAATTTTTATAATAAGTTAAATTTTTTATTAAAAAACTAAAAAATGTTTATAATATATATATATATATATATATATATATATATATGTAATTTATTTATAAATTTTACATATCTCATTTGTGAATATTGTTAAAGGGATGAAATTTTTCATATTTTTTTACATAATAAATATTTGAATGCAATGTAGTTTTTATTTTAAATAAATATTTGATATTAAAAAATAATATACATTCTATTAATTTTTTATTTATTTTATAAACTAAATAAAGTATAACATAGCATATTCAATTACATATATTGTGTAAAGATTTTATATCCAATATTCAAATCATACCTCTTTTGAATAATATTTAAAAATATGCATTTTTTATTCAATATGATATAAGAAATAAAATAACATATTATAATTCATATATTATTTGGTGATAAAACATGATAAATTATATTATTACTTATTTGATTATATGATCCATTACATGTGAGATAAGATAAATAATAAAATACATTATCTATTATTATTTATACATCCTTATATGTTAATTTTAAGATAAAATTAATTAGATATAATATGAAATAAAATGAGAAAAAATGATATATCATATTCTATATTTTGTTGATAATGAGAAGTATTTTGATACGATCGTATCCCATTGGAATTTAAATTTAGTTTTATTTTAATCATATATTAATTTAAGTAATATTAATTTAATAACCATTTTATATTCAACTTAACCGTTAAAAAATTGGAGCTAATATGCTTTTGAAATATTTTAACATAACTCATATATATATAATTTTATTAATTTTCATTTTATTTTTATATCATTAATCTCTAGGTATTTATTTTAAAAAAAAAAAACTTTGCTATAATATCTTCTATTGAAAGAAGTTCATGCGACTCGTAAGTCGTAACCATCACAAGAAGGCCTGTAGTATTCCACTGGGTTTCACGAGGAAAGCGCCATTCGCTTTAAACCGAGCCCACCATAGATTTTTGACTAACAAAGCGGCTGCCAACCGACCAAATGTACTTTCCGCTGATTTGTCGATGTAGCATTTAGCAACGTCTCCGAACGGTGACCATGTTATATCTGATTATTTAAACAAAAAAAAAAAAAGTTAATGGGCCCACAAGTGAATCTTGTTGTGGCCAACGTTGTTTTGTGGCCCAGCCCAATCTTGTCTCTCTCTCCCTCGTAAAACTCCAAAACCACCTCTTCGAGATTGTTCGGGACGCTTGTGGCTGTAGCACACGCTTCAAGGTGTTAGTACACGTGGCGGAATTTAACAGGCACAAGTCACACTCTCGCCATTAAGCGGCTGTGACGATTTGAAGAAAAACTACAAAACCGTGTGCTTCAAGGTGTTAGTACACGTGGCGGAATTTAACAGGTACAAGTCACACTCTCGCCATTAAGCGGCTGTGACGATTTGAAGAAAAACTACAAAACCAGGATAAGGAATCGCGAATTCATGACGTTCTCACATATTTTCATGATTTTTTCTATAAAAAAAAATCGATGAACGGAGATAATGTCCCGATTTAAATTCATTTTCATATTCATAGGACACAATTGAGTACATTACAAAAATGATTTTCTTTTTTAAAAAGCATAAAATTTGTGAATATTTTTTATAATTAAAAAAATGATTTTGTATTTTTTTATATAAAATTATTTTCTAAATTAAAAAAATATCTATATTTTTATTTCTAACATTTAACTAAAAAAATTCAATTGAATATCATAAATTAGAAAAATTGAAAATAGTTATAATTAGTAATAATAAAATTACTATATAATTTTATAAATGTAGAAAAAGCCACGTTTACACAGTGATCAAAGATAAGGCAGTTGAGGCCGGGGCGAGACGTAAGAGCGTATATATAGAGAGATAAATTTGGGTTTTGAAGGCGCAGAAGCGTTGCACTGTACCGCATCGTACCAGACTCTTTCTCCAGGTCGTCTTCGGCTCTTCGCCTCTCTCTATTTCCGGCGATGGATCCGTACAAGGTTTCGATCTCATCATTTTCTTTTTCTTTTTCTCTTTTTCAATGATTTTTATTGTATTTGTGTTTGATTTATCGTCCGTTTGATATTTTCTGGTTTGATTTTAATTTTGGAAAATAAAAACAAAAATTCATCTAATTTTTCGGTACTTCTTCATTGATCTTCTTCTTCTTTTTTGGTGTTACATTTACCGGAGTTTTCTTAGTGATGTGGGTGGTAAAGCGTGATGCGTTTGGTCGCCTGGAAATGGGAGGAAAATGGAATAAAATTTGGAACCGGTTACGTTTTTGTGGTTTTACTTGCGGAGAAAACGAGAAAAATGGAATTTTTTTTTTTAGGTACTTGGAAGTGGAATAAGATTGGTTTCCTTTTGGTCAAACAGAAAACAATCAAAATATATTGGAGTTGGGCTAGTGTTTGGGTCAAATTTTGTTTTTTAGGAACTAGGAAGCAGAATAAGATTGTTTTCCTTTGTTATCTGGATTTTTTTCTCGGTCACCGAACAGGCCTTGTAGTTACGACTGTGGATTTCGGTTTTCTGTCTTGGATTCTGGCTATTGTTGTCGTAATGATTCTCGTTCTGGGGTTAATTATTTTTTCTTGATTTGATGCAGTACCGCCCTTCGAGTGCTTACAACTCCCCCTTCTGGACCACCAATTCTGGTGCTCCTGTCTGGAACAATAACTCATCCTTGACTGTTGGAGCAAGAGGTATTATTTGATTACTACTTGTTATATATATGTATATATATGTAATTCATATGGTTTTTATCAGTATTGTTCATCTATATTAAGCTTATCTAGGCGTGATTCTTCTTTCTACTGGGGAATGTACTCTGTTAGTGAAATTGATTTTCTTTTTTCATTAATTCAAACTCTGCACTCTTTGTTTGGGTCTGTTTTATTAGGTCTGAGAGACTGCTGATTAAGTAAAATTTTTGCTTACTGAATTGTCCCAATCTAACCATTAGTTATACAGTTTTTTATTTTGGAGTACCTTTTTTCCCTTATCAATAAAATTCTGAATTTATGCCCGGGAATAAAATGAGAATCCTTGTTCATTATGAAAGACTTGGCAGATTTCTTCCCAAATTTCATCAATGGTACTTTTTCTTCATGCTGCCACGGATTGTATTCAAACATTTTTGTGGAATTTTCAAATGACCGTTTCTTAGCAAGGTGTTTCTGATTATCATTACGAATAGGAAAGTTATAATGCGTCAGCCAAAGCTAGGGTCTGGGGCTTTGTTCTGTGATGCGGTCGTAATCATGGCTTAAAAATTAATAGAGATTTCTGGAGCTATGTTCATTGGTTTGAATTCTGCTCTTTGACAGGTCCAATTCTCCTAGAGGATTATCACCTGGTCGAGAAACTTGCCAATTTTGATCGGGAGCGGATCCCAGAACGTGTTGTGCATGCCAGGGGAGCCAGTGCCAAGGGTTTCTTTGAGACCACCCATGATATTTCTAACCTTACATGTGCTGATTTCCTTCGAGCCCCAGGGGTCCAGACACCTGTCATTTTACGTTTCTCCACAGTTATTCATGAGCGTGGCAGCCCTGAAACCCTGAGGGATCCTCGAGGTTTTGCAGTGAAGTTTTACACCAGAGAGGTGAGGGTTTGTCTAATTGTTTCTTTCTTTTATTTTAGTTATTGGATGATAGGATATTCTTTTGATATTGCCAAGTGATAATAGAGATTATTTTGACAGCTACTAATTTGATGGATACACCAAGACTCACTGAAACAATGATGTGGAAGACCTTGCCTTTTGCATTCCCCAATTGTTAATACCCATGCCAAAAATTTTAGGTTTTACAGAAATTTCTAGAAGGAAAATTTAAGCCTGTGCAAGTGATGAAGTTACCACAACTTTTAGGACCATAACAGTTTTAAAGCTCTATATGTGGAGCTGCTGCAATTGGCTGGTCTTATCAGTCGAAAATTGGAATTTATTCTGTTCACACTTTTGCAGGTTATTGGAGAGCTTTCTCTTTTCATGTATGGGATATTGTGTCCTAGAAACACAAGTGTGTGAATACATGTGCAACATTTCAAGATCAGTTTCATGTTCAAACATTTTTCCATAACTAATAGTTGCTTTTTGGTAAACAATTGGTTTTGTGTTACTCTATGAAATTTCCAGATTGTTTGAGCTTTTAAGATTTATACTCCCTCTATATACTCACTTTGTACCGTTTTTTGTGGACACAGGGTAACTTTGATCTAGTGGGAAACAATTTCCCTGTCTTTTTTATCCGTGATGGAATGAAATTCCCAGACATGGTCCATGCTCTGAAGCCCAATCCTAAGTCCCACATTCAGGAGAACTGGAGGATTGTTGATTTCTTCTCCCATCACCCAGAAAGCCTGCACATGTTCTCATTCCTCTTCGATGATGTAGGTATTCCACAAGATTACAGGCACATGGAAGGATCTGGTGTGAACACCTATACTCTGATCAACAAGGCTGGAAAAGCACATTATGTGAAATTTCACTGGAAACCCACTTGTGGGGTTAAGTGTCTGTTGGAAGAAGAGGCAATCAGGGTTGGAGGAAGCAACCACAGCCATGCCACTCAGGATCTCTATGACTCCATTGCAGCTGGGAACTATCCCGAGTGGAAACTTTTCATCCAAACAATTGATCCTGATCATGAAGACAAATTTGACTTTGATCCACTTGATGTCACCAAGACCTGGCCTGAGGACATACTACCCCTGCAACCAGTCGGTCGCCTGGTCTTGAACAGGAACATTGACAACTTCTTTGCTGAAAATGAACAGCTTGCATTTTGCCCTGCTATTGTGGTTCCTGGTATCTACTATTCAGATGACAAGTTGCTACAAACTCGGATCTTCTCCTATTCTGATACTCAGAGGCACCGCCTTGGACCAAACTATCTGCAGCTCCCAGCTAATGCCCCAAGTGTGCTCATCATAACAATCATCATGAAGGTTTCATGAATTTCATGCACAGGGATGAGGAGGTACTTTATTATTTTTTACTCTCTATGGGCAAAAATCTGGTGTTTCAATTTTTTTACTCTCTATACCTTGAAGTCTGAGTGATAATGCTATTTGCAGGTCAATTACTTCCCTTCAAGGTATGATCCTGTTCGTCATGCTGAGAGGTACCCCATTCCTCCTGCTATCTTGACTGGAAGGCGTGAAAAGGTCAGGCTCTCTAATTCCTTGGTTAAGTTTAAATTTCATGTGGAATTTTAACTCAATAAACAATATACCAGTATTGGGTTCAAACTCATTCAATTTTATGAACCCAGTGCATTTATTAGTTTGGAATAGGATAATTTCATGGTCGTGTGGTGACATCTAAAGTTATGGTGGTGAGTGTTATGTGGTTATATTAACTTGGTGGGGATTGTGTTGGCGTGAGCTGGTGAGGATGGTTGGTGGATTGAAGGCAAAAGGCCTACATTGGGTGTGGGAGCCACCCTCCCCTCCACATTGATTAAACCCGTAAGGCATCTACTTAAAAGTGAAGGTTGGTCATGCATACTTCTCCCACTCTTTCTAATGTGGCAGAAATTATTAGCTTACTTGATGTGGAGTTGTGACAGTTTCCACATCCTAGACACTTTGGAAAGAATAAATTTCTTTTTAAAACAGATAATGCTTTCCTTCAACTAAAATACACATTTTTCTTTGTTTGGGTTCTTAAAAAAAAGCAGGTCTAATATTTAAATTCCTGCCAAACATGATATTATTTGCCTTGCTTGCCTTTTGCTTTTAGAAAGAAAAGTAAGAGGGCGCCTTAATTAATGGTTACATTGTCTATATATTTTGGGTCCATTTTGGATTTTACTGGTTGAATGAATTGATTAAGAAATAAACTTGAAAAAAAATATATATGCAAGTGTCTGTTAACATATATTTAGACAAAGACTATTGGATAATGCAGTCCATCATTCCAAAGGAGAACAACTTCAAGCAGCCAGGAGAGAGATACCGGTCCTTTGCACCAGACAGGTAACTGCAGCTCCTCCATTGTTTTTATAACTAAATGACCGTCTAATCCATAACACGAGTTTCATCTATCTGTACCATTTATCAAAATTTTCCCAGGCAAGAGCGATTCATCCAGCGCTGGGTTGATGCTTTATCTGATCCACGCGTCACCTATGAGATCCGCAGCATCTGGATCTCCTACTGGTCTCAGGTCAGACCTCTTTCTCTTGCAAAGTTTCTTGAACCTTTCTCTAGTAACATAACTCCTTCTGTGTCAAATCAAGTACTAATGTCATTGCTCCAAACTTCAGGCTGACAAGTCTCTGGGTCAGAAACTAGCATCTCGTCTCAACGTGAGGCCAAGCATTTGAAGATGAAATGCAGCTGGATGTTTTGAGTTACAGAGAGCAAGCCAACAATATCAAATGTGGAGCAGAAGGTACTTGGTTGGAAGCATAAACCTAATTTCAATCGTTTGATTACTGTGGTATATTAATATCATAATATACTAAACAAACTCACTAGTCATGTGACTCTTCAAACTGATGTTTTGATCTTAATAAAGTGAGGATTTATGTGCAAATGATATGATGATACCAGGTTTTTTCGGCTTTTCTGCCCTTATTTTCATTTTGTTTGCATCCAATATTCATGGCTTTGGCTGCATCCATACGAATAGTAATAGGGTCACGGTGAATCCTATGGTTAAGCAGCATCTTCCCATCAGAAGTGCTTCATAATCCTATGGTTAAGTTGCATCTTCCCATCGAAAGTGCTTCAAATTGCTTAGAATAACGAGCACGTTTGATAGTCCTTTTATTCAAATACTTTTAGTGAACAAAATATTTGTAGTAAAAAAAAAAAAAAAAAAACATGGATTTTAAAGGAAGTTTTTATTAAATTGAATTTGCGAAAGAGCCTTTATTTTTTGGTCAGATGATTTTAATACAATTCAAATGAATACCCTACGCTGCTACGCATCATAATTACAATAATTTATGACTAAATTCATATTACAATGCAAAAATTTACGTTACAAAGAAACTAATAGATATATAGAATAAATATAGTCATGAATATAAATTATCATTGACAGGATTTTATCTATTTTTAATTTTCTAAATAATAAATCATGATAAAACCAAAATTATGAAGAAAAAAAAAACTACTTAAAATCAATCTATGAAAACGATTTTTCCAGGCCACTCTGTTTTTTCCAATCCTAGCTGTCTCACTCAAAGGCCATCGTTGTCACAATAATCTGATTTTTTTAGCATAATAGGGGACAGATAGATGGAAACTGGAAAGCAGATTTAGGGACATGGTGGTCCAGATGACATGATTTGAGGTGGGTTGGGACTTGGGAAGCATCATTGAAGGGGCCAAGCTGCCCCGACTGAGGGAGTAAAGCTTTCCAAATCATCTACAATCCACCTTTACAACTTAGGGGAATGTTTTATACTAATATAATAAGTAATATTCTGCGTGCCCTCTGTGCTTCCCAGCCGTGGTACCTCTGTACCTCCCATACCCTAAAATATTTCCTTTTCAAGGAAGGCAACCATGGCCCATGCTATATTAATTTGCCCTAAATTACAAAATCCACTCTGTCACCCTCACGCTCTAATTAGCCCCGAAACCTTTTTATGTTTTTTTTTTTTAAGGAAACATAGATGGTATCAATTTATTATCAGATGGAACTTCTAATTTGGATTGATCAAACATATAGTGAAATTTAACACTTATAACTTTGAAAAATCACTTTATAATATATTTTTTTTAAATTGATAAATAATTCTTTTAAGAATGTGTTTGATAATGATTATAGAAAACTTGTTTTTAGTATTTTTAATATTAATTTTTTTTTATCTTTTTAAGTATTAAAATAATTTCTTACGATCACTATCAAATAGATTTTAAAAACATTTTGAAGAAAATGTTTTTACTAAAAATATTTTAAATAAAAACATTGTCAAATACATTCTCAAATTATTGAATAAAAACAAAGACAAGAAAAATTGAGATTATGGTTTAAAATAGTAAGAGCATTTACAAAGTAATGAGACCATAAACACAAGTAATGCAATTGGAATGAAATTTAGATACACATGTAACACTTTTTTTATTGATAATATATTTTTATATGATATTAAAATATATATCAATTAGTATTGTTGTTAAACTCTTTTTAAAGTGGTGTTGATCCTAAGTAGTATTTAAATACCTAATAATTTATTTGGTTAAAATTTTTCATTAAGAAGAGATGACGAAATCCATGTATGAGACATAATCTTTCATTAAAACTCATACATGATGCCTGTATATTTGTCGTGGTTTTTCTATCAATTTCTAATAAATGGTGACACAAGCAAAAATTAACTACTAACTTCCATAAACTTCGAATTCTCTAAAACCATCTTTTTTTTCTTTTTTTCTTTTTAAAATTTGTCATTTCCCATGACTGAATTCTAGGTCTCCACCACCATGGAATCTGAGTGAAATTGGATTTGTCCCATGTCCGTCAGAGATGGGGATGTAAAATACATCTGTTGGGATTCTTTAGAATTAGTGCCCAAGGTTTTTGAATTAGATACCATTGGTCAGAGCCCTCCCTTTTCTTTCCATAATCATCCATGACCACATTGAAAAACCATGATCCATCAACTAATATGCATCCTCCACTTGCCCAAACCGGTGGAAAATCATTAATCAGATTCCGGGTCTCTGATTCCTTCCCTCTTATCACTTATACTGCAAATTTTTATAATTTGGCAATTTTCATCATCACCATTCAATTACTTTTTTTTTTTCATCCAAACAGACCCGCCACATCATTTCATATCACATGTGATAGAAATTGGATTTTGACTTTTATTAAATAAAGGTTCTTGGTGGGCATGACCCAGTCGCAAGATTGAATTTTTGTAACCCAATGACGTAATTGAAATAGATTGCATCCTTCGTAATTATGAACCTTTCTATTAGTATACAAACTCTCTCGTTGATCTGGGAAGATTAAAAGTATTAAATAGTTTAAGGTATTACGAAGGATGCAAGCTATTAAATAGGGTTGGTTGGCGAGTTCTAACAACTAATGGCCAACCTTTCTCGCTCGATCCCAGCTGCCCGAGGCTTGCAAGGTATAGAGACATTTCTGTGAACTATCAGTTCTCAGCTGAGGAGGATTCCATTGAATTGGCTGGACTGCCCCGGCAGGTCTTTTTGGGTAAGGTTCCTGAGTGGACTCCTGATGTTCTCTTCTTTAGAAGTACTGAGGAGTACCCAAGAGTCGACTATGCTCAACATTTTGATGTCCGTGGAACTCTTGCACTCCCAGTTTTTGAACAAGGCAGTCAGACATGCTTGGGTGTTATTGAGGTTGTGATGACCACTGAAAAAAGTAACTATCGTCCTGAGCTTGAAAGCGTCTGCAAAGCACTTGAGGTTTGTTTCTGTTGATCGTACTCAGAATTCCATTATTTCTGTTTGATTCCCCACTTTCCTCTTGGATTTGAAGTTTTGTTTTTGAGAATGTGAAGTGCTTGGAGAATTGCCTTTTATTTTGGTATGAACATTGACTTGACAAGGTGAAAGGTATTGTCATTCTGCAAAAGAAACCGTCTAGAATTCTATGGCTATGTTTGGTTCCCGGAAACTACAAAGGAAAGAAAAAAAATGTTAAGGAAAATGATTTTCTCATGTTTGGTTGTCCTATGAAAAATATCAAAGAAAATCAAATATAATTAAAACTAATTAAAAACTTATGTATTTTTAAATTATTTAATCTTTATATTGATGAGTTAAAATAAATAAAATGAGTTTGAAGTAACAAAAAAAATAATTTATCAACTTTTAATCTATTTTTTTATTTTCCTTCACTTTTTCTTTCCTTCTACTTTTCCTTTGTATTTTTTTTCTCTCGCATTTTCCCTCAAATTTTCCGGGAACCAAACATAGCCTATATGTCCAATCAAAACATATTGGGCCTTATTATATAGGGTGTAGTTTTTTGTATGGCAAACCATATAATTCAAAGGATCCATGATTGCCTCGTGAACAATATTTTGGGTCATTCCATCTCAATACTGTCAATTTCTTGCCTAATTTTTGGGTTATGTAATTTCCTTTCTTATTTTTGCGCTTTTTTTATTTATTGCTTAGATTGGAGTTTACTCTAGGTGGCTCTGACTTGAACTGCTACAGTCATGTAGCCTTGCCCTTGATCATGTGCATTTGCTGCAGATGGGAATGGAATGCTTATCCATTGAGCTTTCTTAAGGTATAACAATTCCAAATTTAGGCTTGAAGAGCGGCTTCTTCTTTCATGGTCTTGTTTTCACACAAGGAATTGAAAATTCATAATTTTTTCATGCTGATAAAGCCCACTTTGGTCTTCAGTTCACATCTTTTGGTCTATAGCCTCTTTATCTTTCTCTGCAGCTGAATATTGAATGCTTACCTTGGCTTTTATGGTTATCGATTTTAAAATAATACTGTATCCACAACCATCATTATAGCTACTGAGAGACAGTTGAACATCTAGAACATTCGACAACATAGACTTGTATTTGGGATTTCCATAGATGAACGATTTGAACTTCTCTGAAATTAGTTACTATATTAAAGAAAATTTTGATTATTGAAGATATTAACTTAAGCAAATAAAATTATTTCTGTACATGTGATTGCTGTGAAAGAAGAAAAGTAAAATTACCTCTAAAATCGCATTAGATACAATTATAGGCTTGATCTTCATCCATTCTTGCCCTTCACTATCAGAAAGAGTTTTTGGCCTCCTTCCATCGAAGGTTCAAATCAAGGAAATTTCAGGCATTTGAAGCCCTAATTTTATTTTATTTTTAAAAATTTTTGGAACGCGAAAAGAAATTTTGTGGTCCCTCAAGTTCAGAATTTCCCATTTTTATTGTTTCTATTCAGGTTGTTATGCTTTCTCCTATCTTTCGTTATAAATAGTGTAAGAATTAACACTGATATTATTTAGATGAAGTACCATTACACTCCTTCAAATTTTTTCTTTTATTTTTTCCCCAGATTTAGGTTATGCTTTTGCTTATGCAATTAATGAGGACAAGGGAAACACATGTCTTGATGTTCTAATAATTTTGTTTACTCATAGGCTGTTGATCTACGGAGTTCTTAAGTTCTGAGCACACAGAATGTAAAGGCAATTGGATGATAGTTGCAAAAGAAAATTGGTCAATAAAAAGTTTTAATTTCCTTATCGAGATTATGATTAGGGTTTTTTTCTGTTAAATCAGGCATGCAACGAGTTCAACCAAGCTGCATTACCCGAAATTCTAGAGGTCTTGACATCTGCCTGTGGAACACATGAACTGCCTTTGGCTCAAACTTGGGTCCCATGCATCCAACAAGGTAAAGGGGGTTCCCGGCACACTGATGAGAACTATATATGCCACTGTGGATTCTGCTTGCTGTGTAGCTGATCCCCGTACCCAAGGGTTTCTCGAGGCTTGCTCTGAGCACCACCTACTGAAAGGTCAAGGCGTTGCTGGAAGAGCATTCACAACTAATGAACCGTACTTCTCAGCAGACAGCCTCCTTTAGCAAGACTCGGTAACCTCCCTCTCATCATGCGAGGATGTTTGGACTATGCGCTGCTGTTGCAATACGCCTGAGGAGTATTCATGTTCCTTCATCTGACTTTGTCTTGGAGTTCTTCTTACCTGTAGACTGCAGGGATGCTGAAGAACAGAAGAGGATGCTTTGTTCATTGTCCATCATCATACAGAAGGTTTGCCCGAGCCTAAGGGTTGTCACAGACAAAGAGCTGGAGGAAACTCCTTCCCTGGTTAGTGAACTGACAGTCCTCTCAGATGGTAGTCCCGCCAGGGATGAAACACAGAAGCTGCAACATACACCCACTGAAAAATGTTCCCAAGAACAGTCATCCTGGATGGCCTGTCTCAAGGAGGCCCAACAGAGTAGCGGTATTACCCTGCTATTCCTAAAGGAAAAGGTGAGGGAAAGGTTGAGTGAGAGGTACCCCATTCCTTCTGCTTTCTGCACTGGAAGGCGTGGAAAGGTCACGCCTTTAAATTTGATGTAGAATTTTAACTCAATAAACAATAAACCAGTATTGGGTTCAAACTCATTCGAATTTATGAACCCAATGCATTTATTAGTTTGGAATAGGATAATGTTCATGGTTGTGTGGTGACATCTAAAGTGGTGGCATGGCGATGAGTGTTATGTGGTTATATCAACATGGTGGGGGTTGTGTTGGGGTGAGCTGGTGAGGATAGTATATGGATTGAAGGCAAAAGGTCTGCATTGGGTGTGGGAGCCACCTCACCTCCACATTGATTAAACCCGTTAGGCATCTTGCCACATTTGATCTACTTAAAAGTGAAGGGTTGTCATGCATAATCCTCCCACTCTTTCTAATGTGGCAGAAATTATTAGCTTACTTGGTGTGGAGTTGTGACAGTTTCCACATCCTAGACACACTTTGGAAATATTAAATTGCTTTTTAAAACAAATAATGCTTTCCCTCAACTGCAATACACTTTTTTCTTTGTTTGGGTTCTTAAAAAAAAGGTAGTTTTAATTTTTAAATTCCTGCTAAACATGATATTATTTGCCTCGCTTGCCTTTTGCTTTTAGAAAGTAAGAAATGTAAGAGGGCGCCTTTTGGGTCCATTTTGGATTTTTACTAGTAGAACGAATTGATTAAGAAATAAACTTGAAAAAAATGTATACGCAAGTGTCTGTTAACATATATTTAGACAAAGACTATTGGATAATGCAGTGCATCATTCCAAAGGAGAACAACTTCAAGCAGCCAGGAGAGAGATACCGGTCATTTGCATCAGACAGGTAACTGCAGCTCCTCCATTGTTTTTATGACTTAAATAACCGGGCTGATGCATAACACGAGTTTCATCTATCTGTACCATTTG
Organism: Vitis riparia; assembly: GCF_004353265.1. NCBI lineage: Eukaryota > Viridiplantae > Streptophyta > Magnoliopsida > Vitales > Vitaceae > Vitis > Vitis riparia. The sequence continues at coordinate 921,268 of NC_048448.1, read as the reverse complement.
TCAATTTTTTTTGCAGGCAAGAACGATTCATCCAGCGCTGGGTTGATGCTTTATCCGATCCACGCGCACCCATGAGATACTTAGCATCTGGATCTCCTACTGCTCTCAGGTCAGACCTTTTTCTCTTGCAATGTTTCTTGAATCTTTCCCTAGTAACATAACTCTTTCTGTGTCAAATCAAGTACTAATGTCATTGCTCCAAACTTCAGGCTGACAAGTCTCTGGGTCAGAAACTAGCATCACGCCTCAACGTGAGGCCAAGCATTTGAAGATGAAATGCAGCTGGATGTTTCGAGTTACAGAGAGCAAGCCAGCAAGATCAAGTGTGGAGCAGAAGGCACTTGGTTGGAAGCAAGGAGGAAAATGTCGTATTGGGAGGGGTTGACACAATATTCTGTGGAGAAATATCAGAAGGGATATATTTCTGCAAAAATCGCCAAAATATCGGCGATGGGAGATAAATTGGCGATTTTATGAAAAAATCGCCAATTTTTTGGCGATATTTTCCCTCCTTCATGCAGCGTGATTTGACGGCCCAAATCACGCTTGTGTTGATCCGATGGCTTATATGTGATTCCAACGGTAATATAGCGATCCAACGGCCAGATTGCTCTCAGTTTTTTATCCAACGGACAAAATTGATTTTCAATGGTAAATTAATGTTCCAACGGTTATTTTGGTCCAAATTTCTTTTATAAATAACCCAAATTTCATCTATTTCATCAATTTTTTGCTTTCATTCTTCATTTACTTTCTCATTACTCCAATTTTTATTAAGGTTGCTCAATTATTTAATCATTTTAAAGTATTTTTGTTTTAAATTGTAATTAATTTTGTTTGCAATTGTAATTAATTCATGTATTTTTAATTAATTAGTATGTTTGCAATATGGATGATTTAATGTTATTTTTTCATTCAATTGTAATTAATTTTTATATTTCTATTGAATTAACTTAAGTTAATTTGATTATTTAATTATAAATTGATATGTTTATTTTAGATGATTATTTGTGATTTATTTTCACATTTAGAATTAAATTAAACTAGTTAACTTAGCTAAATTATTTAATTAATTTAATTAACATGCTAAATTATTTAATTAACATGAACTAGTATATTTTGAATATGAAATATGTTTATTTAATGAATTTAATGTGTACAAATTATTTATATTTAATGAAATAAAGTATTTTATGTGATTTTATAATGAGAACAATTACAAAATTAATATTTTTTATAGATCGACACAATATAATTACATCTAATATTACAAATTATATTATATGTATATCAAATTTTTCAATAAAACAACTTTAAAATGTCTATTATACTTCTAATTATATTATTATGAGATTTTCCTTACATTTTCATGAGTTTTTAATAATTTTAAGCCTACCGATATTTTTTTCCAAAATATTCGTCGATATATATTTGATATAGCCGATATATTCGTAAAATCGAAATACCAATATATTTGTGAGTATCGATATTTTCATCCTTGATTGAAAGCATAAACCTAATATCAATAGTTTGATTACTGTGGTATATTAATATTATAATATATTGAACAAACTCAATGGTCATGTGACTCTTCAAACCGATGTTTTGATCTTAAATAAAGTTAGGATTCATGTGCAAGTGATACGATGATATCAGGTTTTTTCGGCTTTTCTGCCTTATTTTCATTTTGTTTGCATCCAATATTCATGGCTTTGGCTGCATCCATTAAGCAGCATCTTCCCATCAAAAGTGCTTCAAATTGCTTAGAAGAACGAGTACCTTTATGACTAAATTCATATTACAATAACACAAAAGAAACTAATAGATATGGAATAAATATACTCATATATATGCAAGTTATCATGGATGGGATTCAATCTATTTTTAATTTTCTAAATAATAAATCATGATAAAACATTAAAACCAACGTTATGAAGAAAAAAAACTACTTAAAATCAGTCGATGAAAACGATTTTTCCAGGCCACTCAGTTTTTTCCTATCCCAGCTGTCTCACTCCAGGCCATCCTCTGTCATAATCATTTGAATTTTTATTTATTTATTTATTTTTACCGAGGACTGAGCTGCAAGGCCTAGGCTCATAGCATAAAAAGGGTCAGATTAGGGACAGGGTGGTCCAGATGACATGATTTGGGGTGGGAAGCATCATTGAAGGAGCCAAGCTGCCCAAACCGAGGGAGTGAAGCTTTCCAAATCATCTACAATCCACCTTTACTACTTACGGCCTACGGGCATGTTTTATACTAATATAGTAAGTAATATTCCGCGTGCCCTCAGTGCACCCCTAAAATAATTCCTTTTCAAGGAAGCCAGCCATGACCATAATAATTTATTTGCCCTAAATTACAAAATCCACTCCTGCCGACATGACGTTCTATAATCAGCCCTAAAACCTTTTTATTTTTTTTATTTTTTGAGAAAAATAGATGGCATCTATTTAGTAAATACTGAACTTCCAATTCTGAAGATTAAATATATAATAAATTTTAGATTATTGAATTAAAACATAAATAAATAAAATTAAAACAAAAAAATTAAGATAGTAATTTAAAGTAATAAGAGCATATTATAGTAAGATAACAAATATAAAACAATACAATCAAAATGAGACTGAGATATATACGTAACATTTTTTTATTGATAATATATTTTTCATCATTTAATATTGTCTTGATAATCCTAAGTCATATCAAAATAGTTATTATTTATTTGATTGAAATTTTTTTATTAAAAATGGACGGTCAAATCCAGAGACATGATATTCATTAAAACTCATACATCATGTGGTTTTTCTATCAATTTCTAGTAAATTATGCCACAAGCAAACATTAACTACTAACTTCGATATAAACTTTGAATTCTTCAAAGCCACCTTTTTCTTTTTTTAGTCTCCACCATCATGGAATCTGAGTGAAAATGAATTTGTCCCATGTCCGTGAGAGAAGAGTGTGAAATACATCTGTTGGGGTTCTTTTAGAATTAGTGCCCACCGTTTTTGAATCAGATGCCATTAGTCAAGCCTTTCTTTTTTTTTTTCCAAAATCATCCATGACCCATTTGAAAAACCAGGATCCATCAACTAATATGTATTCTCCACTTGCCCAGTGGTAAATCATTAATCAGATTCCGGCTCTCTGATTCTTTTCCTCCACCACTTGTGCTGAAAATTTTTGTAACTTAAGGCATTTTTCATCATCACCATTCAGTTACTTTTTTCCATACTGACCGACCACATCATTTCATATCACATGTGTTAGAAATTGGATTTTGTTTTTTACTTTTATTAAATAATGGATTCGTGGGCTTGGCCCCATCGCTGGGAACTATGAGGGATAGAATTTTTCTAACTCAATTACGTAATTGAGATAGATTTCATCAACCCATTGCTATCTTTAGGGCCTTTGTAATTATGAAGCTTCCTATAATTATACAAAGTCTCCCATTGATCTTTTGAAGAGTCAAAAAATATTAAATAGTTTAATAATATTAAAATTTATTAAAAGCATCATTATATATAATATAGTTTAAATATAAATTTAAAAATTATATCTCGATGTTTGTTTTTTGGTTGAATAGAAAAAGTCAATACTTTGATTTTTTTTTATTAAGTTAAAAATAACCTATCGATATCATGCTACATAATTAAAGTGAACTTGTTATCAATAAGTTCAATTTAGTTATTTTAGATGATGTAAATATGTTACTTTTAACCGAATAGAAAAAGTTAAATATTTTGATTTTTTCTATTTAGCCAAAAAAACAAACACCACCTAAGACTATGTTATAAATTCCGGGTTTAGGACCAATATATCATTATGATTAAGGTGATATTTGTTTTTTTACTTAATTTTAAATAGAACCTTAATACTTAATAGTGTTAAATATTAGATTGTTTGTTTTATAGTATTTTATTTATATTAAGTATTAAAAAGTATAGAAAATCAATATGTTATTTTTTTTATTTAGAAAAAACTATATATTTTGGTTTTTTTTTTAGTAAAGGGTTTATAATAAGTCATGAAAAAGTAGAAAAACAAACCATCTAAATTCTGAAAACAAATTGTTTTCAACAAAAAATAAATTGTTTTCAATAAAAAAACCAAAAAAACAAACACCACCTAAGTAAAACTCATTTATACATAATGTTAGATACAATGTTTTTGTTTAACAAAATTATAAGATCAAATAAACACCAAGCTTATGATTTACTTTGATGCTCATTTATATAGAGTAAAAAATTTTCTTTTTTTATTTTATATGAGACATTATAAATTTACTATTTCAAATAATAACTTCTATTTTGTTTAATCAAATATTAATGTAATATAAAATTTTGATTATTATGATATTATTGACGTCATTGAAATTCTATAAAACTATAGCATAAAATCTTGGAGAGATGAATTATTGCTTTCAAAATGGGTATAAAATTTTATAATGCTTTGGAAAATTCTTATCCTCTTTGAATGAGATCTTTTTCTTTAATATAAACAAATGATTAAAGCAAAGCCATGATATTTGAAAATTGAGGCAGCGATATTCCCTAAATTTGACCGTAGGGGCCGTCACATTCAATGTAAAGTCTAAAGAGAGCATCAGAAAAGTGCTAAAAGGCTAACAGAGAAAAGTGGGGAAAAACCGATTTCTACAAATCCAATTTGGTCACTTCGAAGAAATCGGATTCCAAATCAAAAGCCAATCCTGAAGATCAGAAGATCAGCTCATAATCTCTTAGTTTTCTCCCCGTATACAGTTGGCTTGTGGTGTTGACTTGAACGAGAATCCCAAGGAAGCTGGGTGGGTCCCAAAGCTTGGAGAGGAGAATCTTCCCACACGCAAATGCAGTAAACTTGGAATCAAATCTCAATATAATAAAGAATTTAAAGGAAATGAAAAAAAGGAGAGCGGTGAAGAAAGGCAATAACTAAGAGAAAGTGGTGGCTGAGATTTCACAAGTACGCCATACCTTCTTAAAAGCCTCGTATTCCTGCTTCTTGGGTTGGGACAGATTTTGGGTATTCCAGAGTACTTATCATCTTTTTCTGAATATAAGAAATACCCATATTTCATTTGGGAATCTTCAAGATTCTCTACACAGTGAATTAAGGTTTGGGTCTCCTGTTAATGTTTTTTTTCCTTTATGGGTTTTGTGGAATTTGTGATTTGGATATAATGATTTTGGTGTACTTCGGTTTTATTTTCCTTTTGGTAGAACTAGAATCATGAATAAAAGTGGGTGGGAAAGGTATTGATTGAAGAATCTGTTGAAAGTGTGCTGTTATTGGTTTTTTTTTTTTAAACCCCTTTTTCTTTTCCGTTTCTTTTGGTTTTGCATCTTGAATTTAATTTAGTTTGATGGATTTGGCGGTTTTGAAATGGGTTTTCCTCTTTAATCACTCTTCCTGTCATTTTCTTGAGTGATGTTATCATGTTGGACATGTATATCATCAGAAAAGGGGAAACCTAATCTTGATATGAGCTTCATCTCTGCTTAGGTTTTCCTTTTTTTTCTTTTTTTCCCCTATTTGACCAGATTAGGGTTTTGAAGAGTGGGAGGAGGAATTTATCCTGAGAGTTCCTTTTTGATGTTGCATTTCACATCAAATTGTTCTTTGGAACCTGAGACTTGCACAATTTGGATGGGTTAGGATTTGCTTGGTGGGTTTCTGAAGAAAGTTCATTATGGAAGATGGAGCAATTTGGACGGCTTAAGATTTGGTAGGTTGGGTCTTATAGAAAGATCATCATGGAAGATGGAGCACCCCCACCAGAAACTGCTTTGGGCACTGTTCCTGATTCCTCCATGGATTTGGATTTCATGGACGAGTTGTTTTTAGGAGGATGCTGGTTAGAGACAACTGATGGATCTGAGTTCTTGCTACAGAGTCCATCTAATTCTGGTTCTGTCTTTGATCCTTCATCTTTATGGCCAACTTTTGGATCAAATAATGTCGATTTGAGTGCAAATATATCTGCAAATAACATCCAGGAAGAGACGCAAAGATCAAACTTCCCTGGGAACGCCGTAGAAAGCACTGATAAAACTCAGTCTCTTAGTCAGAGTATGACAAATGTTGCAGGGTATCCAGTTCAATCAGAAAACTATTTAATGGATGATTTTGATCTTAGTAGAAGGTGGTGGATTCGACCCAAGTCAAGTCTGGGTCCTTCATCTACTGTGATGGAGAGATTAATTCGAGCACTTAGTTACATGCGAGTTTCCACAAAAAATAAAGACGCACTTATTCAAATATGGGTGCCAGTAAATAGGGGTGGCCGAAGAGTTCTTACAACTAATGACCAACCTTTCTCGCTCGATCCCCGCTGCCCGAGGCTTGCAAGGTATAGAGACATTTCTGTGAACTATCAGTTCTCAGCTGAGGAGGATTCCAATGAATTGGCTGGACTGCCCGGGCGAGTTTTTTTGGGCAAGGTTCCTGAGTGGACTCCTGATGTTCGCTTCTTTAGAAGTGAGGAATACCCTAGAGTCGACTATGCTCAACATTTTGATGTCCGTGGAACTCTCGCACTTCCAGTTTTTGAACAAGGCAGCCAGACATGCTTGGGTGTTATTGAGGTTGTGATGACCACTCAAAAGAGTAACTATCGTCCTGAGCTTGAAAGCGTCTGCAAAGCACTTGAGGTTTGTTTCTGTTGCTCGTATTCAGAATTCCATTATTTCTGTTTGATTCCCCACTTTCCTCTTGGATTTGAAGTTTTGTTTTTGAGAATGTGAAGTGCTTGGAGAATTGCCTTTTATTTTGGTATGAACATTGACTTGACAAGGTGAAAGGTATTGTCATTCCGCAAAAGAAACAGTCTAGAATTCTATATGTCCAATCAAAACATATTGGGCCTTAGTATAGGGTGTAGTTTTTTGTATGGCTAAGCATAATTTAAAAAATCCATGATTCCCTCGTGAACAATATTTTGGGTTATTCCATCTCAATACCATCAATTTCTTGCCTAATTTTTGGATTATGTAATTTCCTTTTTTATTTTTTCATTTTTTTTTATTACTGGGATTAGAGCTTACTCTAGGTGGCTCTGACTTGAACTGCTACAGTCATGTAGCCATGCACTTGATCATGTGCATTTGCAGCAGATGGGAAATCCAGTGGGCTCTTTCTCAAGGCATAACAATTCCAAATCTGGGATAGCACAGTGGCTTCTTCCTTGATGGTCTTGTTTTCACACAAGGAATTGGAAATTCATATTTTTTCATGCTGATAGAGCCCACTTTGGTCTTTAGTTCATGTCTTTAGGTCTATAGCCTGGTTATCTTTCTCTGCAGCTGAAGATTGAATGTTTACCTCGGCTTTTATGGATTATTGATTTTAAAATAATACTGTATCCACAAGTATCACTATAGCTTCCAGAAGACAATTGAACATCTTGAACATTCGACAACATAGACTTGTATTTGGGATTTCCATAGATGAAGAACGATTCGAACTTCTCTGAAATTAGTGACTATTTTAAAGAAAATTTTGATTATTAACAATATTAACTCATGCAAATAAATTTATTTCTGTACACGTGATTGCTGCGAAAGAAGAAAAGTAAAATTACCTCTAAAATCACATTAGATACAATTATAAGCTTGATCTTCATCCATTCTTGCCCTTCACCATCAGAAAGAGTTTTTTGGCCTCCTTCCATCTAAGGTTCAAATCAAGGAAATTTCAGGCATTTGAAGCCCTAATTTTTTATTTTTTTATTTTTTATTTTTAAAAAATTTGGAATGGGAAAAAAAATTTGTGATCCTTTTGAGTTCAGAAATTTCCATTTTTAATTGTTTCTATTCAGGTTGTTATGCTTTCCCCTGTCTTTCATTGTAAATAGTGTAAGCAGTAACACTGATGTTATTTTGATGAAGTACCATTACACTCCTTCAAATTTTCTCTTTTATTTTTTCCCCAGATTTAGGTTATGCTTTTGCTTATGCAATTAATGAGGATAAGGGAAACTCATGTCTTGATGTTCTAATAAATTTGTTTACTCACAGGCTGTTGATCTGCGGAGTTCTGAAGTTCTGAGCACAAGGAATGTAAAGGTAATTGGATGATAGTTGCAAAAGAAAATTGGTCAATAAAAAGTTTTAATTTCTTTATTAAGATTATGATTAGTTTTTTTTTTTTTTTTTTGTTAAATCAGGCATGCAACGAGTTCTACCAAGCTGCATTACCCGAAATTCTAGAGGTCTTGACATCCGCCTGTGGAACACATGGACTGCCTTTGGCTCAAACTTGGGTCCCATGCATCCAACAAGGTAAATGGGGCTCCCGGCACACTGATGAGAACTACATCCACTGTGTTTCCACTGTGGATTCTGCTTGTTGTGTAGCTGATCCCCGTACCCAGGGTTTTCATGAGGCTTGCTCTGAGCACCACCTACTGAAAGGTCAAGGCGTTGCTGGAAGAGCATTCACAACTAATGAACCGTGCTTCTCAGCTGACATAACCTCCTTTAGCAAGACTCAGTATCCCCTCTCTCATCATGCGAGGATGTTTGGACTCTGTGCTGCTGTTGCAATACGCCTGCGGAGTATTCATGTTCCTGCGTCTGACTTTGTCTTGGAGTTCTTTTTACCTGTAGATTGCAGGGATCCTGAAGAACAAAAGGGGATGCTTTGTTCATTGTCCATCATCATACAGAAGGTTTGTCGGAGCCTACGGGTTGTCACAGACAAGGAGCTGGAGGGGGAAACTCCTTCCCTGGTTAGTGAATTGACAGTCCTCTCAGATGGAAGTCCTGGCAGCGAAGAAACACAGAAGGTGCAACATACACCCACCGAAAAAATTTCCCAAGAACAGTCATCCTGGATGGCCTCTCTCAAGGAGGCCCAACAGAGTATTGATATTACCCCGCCATCCCAAAAGGAAAAAGTGAGGGAAAGGTTAAGTGAAAAATCCTTGGAGTTTAGACAGCATCAACAAGATTCAAGCCAACAAGGAAGTTTTGACTGTAGAGATGATTCTACTTTTGGTAAGAGTAGCTTATCTAGTGTGGGTAAAACAGGAGAAAGAAGACGTAGCAAGGCAGAACAAACCATCACACTGCAAGTTCTTCAGCAATATTTCGCCGGGAGCCTAAAAGATGCTGCAAAGAGCATTGGAGGTAAGTGAGTCTTTCGTGGCTATGATAAACTGCGATTTTATTCAGTTATTAGGAAAATTTTAATTGGAAAATAATAATTAATATATCTTCTCTGGAATTGAACTGTTCTTTTCTATGCTGAATTATGTTTTACTTCTAATTGATTCTTTTAGTAACCGTTCTGCTTCTTCAATTTCAGTTTGCCCCACAACCTTGAAAAGGATATGCAGGCAACATGGGATCAAACGTTGGCCTTCTCGGAAAATTAAGAAGGTTGGTCACTCCTTACATAAAATACAACTTGTGATCGACTCAGTCAAAGGTGCATCTGGTGCTTTTCAAATCGGTAACTTCTATTCAAAATTCCCAGAACTGGCCTCGCCAGAGTTATCAGGAACCCACCCATATTCAACTTCAAAGCTTTTTGATCACGAAAAGCCATTAAGCGTGCAACCTGAGGGAGACAATTCCAGCGCTGGAGTTGCTGCATCAAAATCTCTTTCATCTTCATGCAGCCCGAGTTCCAGTTCAAGTCAGTGCTGTTCCACTGGGACTCAGGAACATCCTTCCACATGTAGTGTCACTGGCAGTGATCCTATGGTAGGGGAAAACTCCGGGGAAGGTATGCTAAAGAGGGTCAGAAGCGAGGTGGAACTGCCCATCTCAAGCCAAGAAGAGCTAAAGCTCCTACCAAGATCCCAGAGCCATAAATCTCTCCCCGAGTGTCCTAATCTGGAGAGTCATCCAGCCATACCACAAAGTGGTGGCCGGGCATCTCAAGAAGGGGATGCCTGGAGAGTGAAGGTCACGTATGGAGATGAGAAGATCCGTTTCCGGATGCAAAGTAACTGGGGATTAAAAGACCTGCGGCAAGAAATTGGGAGGCGATTCAATATAGATGACAGCAGTGGATTCCATCTCAAGTATTTGGATGATGACTTAGAGTGGGTGTTGTTAACATGTGAGGCCGATTTTGAGGAGTGTAAGGACATATGCGGATCGTCTCAGAACCACGTGATAAGGCTGGCCATCCATCAAATTTCTCATCATCTGGGAAGTTCTTTAGGTAGTACTTGCCCTTAGTGAAATGCTTTCATGGAGGTTGTGATAGAAAATTGGATGGTGTTGTTTACATGGATTTAGCTATTCATGTTGGGAAGTTGCTTAGTAGACGAGTTTCTGTAAACATTGAATTCGGTTTCGAATTACACAGGATTGTGAATGGTACGCTGGAAAAGGACCAAAATAAGGCAGGGAGGCAGTTCAAAATTCTGGTAATGGAACACTGCAACTGACGGCGAGAGCTGAGAGACTTGAGCAACGCTGCAATTTTCTTTTGTTTTATTTTCGTTTTATAGCCTGTATATATTTATGGAGTTAATGTAATGAGCCTTGGACTGCCCTGTCAATCATAGATAGATGAAATGGAAATGTAATTTTTCTCTTTAAAGCTAAAACGGTTCTTTCCAAGCTCAGTTATCAATGTTATATAGGAGGCGGAAATAAAAATGAGATGAAAATAAAGGTGAATCCATAACAAATCAAAAGAGAATTTTGGTTTTCATGAGGAATGTAATAATTATTCCTATAATAAAAAACCTCCATGGTTACAAATTTTTTTCTTCCATCAGGATTCCACAACAAAATAGGATTCATATCCTTTGCTGCACGCTAGCTAGGACGGCAACTAATTGGTATCATTTAAGTATAGCAGCGTATAAAATATGAAGTTAAAAGTAAATATAGTTGATGAGAAACGGCCTATTATAGTGATGACACTTGTACATACAAGCTGCATTAGCGAATGGAAGATGGGCAGTGGCATGCTGCCGAGGGCACAGATTTGTTGAGCATCAACTAATTCTCTAACCCTTAGTTAACTGCCGAGGTCTAAGATTGTTGAAAATTGAAATTCTCTAACCCTTAGCACAACTGACTGCCAGGAAGGTAGTGGCGTGGTGCCGAGGGCACAAGATTCTCAAACTCTTGGTAAAGCGGATGTTATATTAGACTAATGTAGACTTGATTGTTAGGAGGACACTAGCATGCTGCAGACGGCATAGGGCCAATGAATTCATTACTGCAATTGTTATTATAAGTCACAGCTCACTGCGATGTTTCCAATTTACCATAGAATATCCAGGGCTTTCCTAGCTGCTCTAATTTTGGTTTCATATCCCTTTTAAAAAGAGATCAGACAGAGCGAGGGCATTGGCACTGAGAATGGGAGACAGGCTGCTTTCTAACTTCCCCACCTCCTTTCACTATTGATTCATTCGGGCACTAACTGAGAGTTTTAAGTTTGTTTAGAACATATAAGTAATTTTCTCAAAACCAAAAAGAAAAAAAAAAAAAATCCTTTTCCAATAATGTTTTCTACTACGGACAACAATTCTTTCGAGATCCTCGGAAAGTACGCAGCGGTACAACTGTTGCTTTGGCGTATGACTAACGGTTTACAGCTAATAATCATGGGCTGTGCTGCATGACTCAAGCAAATGACTAAACTGTCCTTACCCAAGGCAAAGAGAGTTCCAAATCTGTAAGGGCAATTCAAGTAAAAAATGAATACCGGCCATTGCGGGCCAATGCCCGAAGGGCGCTGCAGGTATCAGCGACTCAACGGTTTAAGATTCGCCCTCTGAAAGTTCTGAACAGCTCCCACTCATTCTCTCTATTCTGTTTGTCACTCTATAATTTTCTCTCTTTTTCTCTCTAGAACCAAGAGAAGAAGCTCTCTCCCGTTTTTGACAGGTTCAGGTGATACTTCTTTGGTTTTCGAATCCTCTCTGATTTTCTTTGATTTATGCCGCAATAGCTTCTTTCCTACATCTGTTTCCTCTGAATCTTCCAAGAAACTTTCAATTGTCTTGTAATAGACTTTTTGGTGTTTTCAGCGCCGAATCCAAAGATCTTAATTGATTTATTATTTGATTTGAATCTTTTTGTTTGATTGTTGTCTTGTGTTGTCGTTGAATCTGAATATTGGAAGAGGCTTTAGTTTTTTCTCCGATCAGTGTTCATTTATTTACCTTTGTGAAATTATTATTAAATCTGAGGAATGCAAGTACTAGCTTTATTATGTTCAATGAATGCAGATTGCTTTGATTTTATTGTGATTGATTATTGAATCGGATGACTATTCAAGATACCATTTCTTTGATTTTTATCCTATTGATTCTTGAATCGGACTACTATTCAAGATAGTATTTCCTGTGTTGACTAATCCGACTTTGGTGGTAATTTTCCCTTGATTTTGTGAATCTTTAGATCTGAATTCTGAACAGAAACAAACAACACAAGCTTTTCTTTTATGTTATAACTGGATTATCTTTTTCCATGACTCATGTTTCCGAGGCAAAGGCGGAAAGACATTTACATGGCTCCTGACTGTATTAACTATTAATTATTTATTATTTAATTATTAATGACTAAACCCTAAACCCTAACAGTTGAAGGAGAAGGTAGATCTGTGTCTAAAGCAAGGTGTTTCTTCATACCAATCCCTTGAGAACTTGACTAGTTATGTCTTTCTTCTTTCAGTTTCAAGGAACTTGTTCGTGACTGGTAGATAGTCTTTTGTTGTTTTTAGGAATTCTCTTCTGTGAGCTTTTCAAATAAGCTGGTGATGAGATATCTGGTTTTTATTAAAAGATCTGTTGGCTAGATTACTTCTTTAAGAATGTGCTTAAGGATTATGTCGTATTATTACCACATTGATATCTCTATGCTACAAACTACTCCATAACAAAATTTAGAGGTGATTTCTAGCAATTCTTGAATTAATTTCCCTCAATTTCTAGTTCTACTGTTTTATAACCCACATCTTGATGCCCACAAAATATGCCAGATTGAGGGCTGGTCCTTGAGTGTTGCCACATTTAAGTAACTGTCAATTGAAAAAAAAAAAAAAAAAGCATTTTATATACTGCAGGGTCAATAGTCTTGTCATAATGTGGCAAATTTATTTGGTTACGAGATAGTGTCATATGGGATTAGTAAATTTTCATTGTTAATAGATAATGTTATATTTCAATATGTTATGGTTGGTGGTTTATGACGGAATTCAGGTGATGCCTAGGACATTTGGTATCCATGGTTTTGGCATGGACCAGGAGATAAAAATATAAATTTTTTATTTACCTTTTCTTTTATACATTTGCACATAGTTCTGAAGTGGAAACATTCATGCATCTTCCATTATGGACCATGGAGCTCTTGTATCCATGAGAAGATATATAATATATTACTAAAAACTCAATCTCAATTTCATTGCTTCTTATATAATGTCAACTTATGAGTACAAGCAAAGTGTACTCAAGTGGTGCATGGGAAACTCTATAATAAACCATGTAGAATAAGATAAACTGATCTACAGTATGCTGATTCTTGAAATGCATAATTTTCTCGGTGATGTTTGTTTGGATCTTTACCATTTAAATCTAACACTTGTTTGGTAAATTACTTAAATAATATATATAGAAAAGCATCTGAACTTCTATTGCTTTCTTTTATTGGTTTTGATTGGGAAGAGTGGGGGTTACTAAAAATTTTTATAAAAAACTTTAGGACTCGGTGTATTTTAATAACCGAAGAACTATTTCAAATTCTTTATGCTAAACTGCAAGTTTGCAAGAGCTGTCCAAGTAAATTATGCTACTTCATTCTGTAGGTTGTTTGGTGGTGGTGTTGTAACTATTGGCATCTTCCAGTTAGAAAAAAAGAAAATGACAATAAGCCAAATAAAAACTAAACAACCTCAAATTGAGAGTCTATTACCCCTTAAAATGTATAACCATCCTCTTTTTATAAGCATTTGTGGCTGAAGTAGCCATCCGTGGACCCAAAAAAAGACCTTTTTAATAATTTTTTTAAAAACCTACCTTCTCTTGCAACAAATTGGAATAGTTCCAAAGCTTCCTTGCCATTCTTAACCCAGTTGACACATTATGGCTCCTTCCACCAGGACATCCTCAAAATAATCACATCAATTTCAGCTCTATTTACAATCCTGACTCCACAGGATATGGTCATTATGATCTTTGTGCTTGCATTTTTGTAGTTTTTTTTTTTTTTTGACAGGTATTTAATTTTATTTTTGAATACTAAATTCCTATTCAGGGAAATCTTTGGCCCATGCAAATTCAACTAGGATAGCTGGGTATACAATCAGATCGACTTCTCCTAAGTCTCCCACTGCTTAGTGCCTTTAAGAGTGTGGAAGGATCTGATTATGAAGGTAATTTGACTGAAAATTCTAAAATAGACACTACATATATACATGCTAGCAGAACCGTTACAAGATTTATCTGCTGCAAGATTATTGTTTGCCATCCCTTATTCCGGCTGCCTGAACTTTTAAACTCTTTCTCTTCTTCTCTGAACTGATAGTCTTGTTGCTTCATGGTAGAAGTTCATGTTTGAGTTCCTTATTACAAACCTTTTTGTTTTACTGCATAAACAATGCTTTTTCCCTAGGATATACACTATTTGCAGTAAGAAAATAACTAGTCAAGCACAAAAAAATTTAAGTATCTACTGGCATACATTTGAATCCTTAATCAAGCAGGGCCCAGACAGTAGAAGCTTGTTCCCAAATTTACCTGATCATGTCACTGCAAATGGAGACCTGTCAATAGCTGCTTCTAGCATGATTTGTTCCCACAGTGTATCTGGTGACCTGTATGGTGTTGCACCTGATCCTGTGCAGCTGATATTATAAGAAAAAAGCCAGAGCATGAAACTTCGGTATGGCTTAAAATTATACCCAAACTGGTATGGACTCCCTCTTCTCTCCTTGCGAACTTCCATCCTTAGCTGCTGTGCTTTTCTCTGCATGGACAAACTTGTAAATGTGTGGAGTGCTTTGCTTTCAATATTTTACGGATCATTGCTTGTGTGTGTTATTAGTGTAAAGTATGCAGCTATTAATATGATGGTATGCAAGAAAAAAATTGAGACATAAAAAACAAAATAGTGATGAGATTTTGCTCAAAATTCCTAGCGCAAATGTTCAAAATTAAACCAGACTTAGCCTGTGGTTCAGTCATGCTAGGTTTGATCAGCCCTTATGCTGTTTGGTTTGCTGAAACTTTAAAAAATATTTAATTGAATTTTTTAGAAGAAAATTAAAATGATTTAAAAAAAAATCCAAAAAAATGGTCGAATTGTCATGCTTATAAGTTATTCTGGTTGTTGCTGTTGTGTTCTTTTCTCTGCTTGGTTGGAGAAATGAATTTTATCCCTTCACTTATTTTCCGCATGAGAAAAAATTAAACTCATGCTCAGCTCTCCCTTTCTGCATTCAACCATCAACCAGGAAGCTGGCTACTCTTTGGTGTAATATCCATCATCATCTTTTCTACTGCAATGCCAATTTACCTAATCTTAAACGAAATTTCTCATGAATAAAAATTTCCAATGGATTTTCATAAAATTCATGATCTAATTCCCCCATTGAAAAACTCCATATTCATCTCTCCCGTCTCACAGCATTTTTTGCTGCAAAGCATAATCTTTTGTAGAGTCAAAGCTTATGCAACCACATGTTGGTAGTTCAAAACCTCAAACAGACATATAATTGATATGGACCAAAATGGGTAGGCATATGGTCCATATAAAGTTGCCAAAGTTGAGTTGAGGGTATTTTAGTGTGGAAGACTGACGTATTCACAATTAGTTCTGTCTACAAGACTCTAGCGCCAGGTGCAACCTTTCCTTTTGCTGTTGAACATATTTGAGATCCTAAAGTGCCTTCCATGGTTGGCTTTTTGCTTGGATGGCATTGTGGGAGAAAATCTTAAACATAGATCAGCTTATAAGATGAGAGTGGACCTAGGTGAAGTGGGATTGCCATTACAAGCAAGATGAGGAGATGGCTGATCATAAAATCCATTGTGACTGGATCTCTTGCTCTTTGCATTTCTCTCTTTGGGGTGGGTTGGGTTATTCCCTGGGAATATTTTTCTAAGATAGCTCAATAGTTTCAGGGTAAAGAATCACAAAGCAGTTCAGAAAATGGCTCTACTAATTTTGTTTTGGATGGTTTGGAAAAAGTGGAAGTGATGAACCTTCAAAAATTTGAAGCATTTGATTTTGGTTGTCAAGAATCAGTTTCTAAGTTCTTTGGTTTTTTTTCTTGGTCTAAAG